>NW_026517387.1:0-175478 GCF_026319265.1 Colletotrichum chrysophilum | reverse complement strand
TATAGTTACGTAAGCACCTTATGTAATTAGCAGTTTAGTAGGTTACGTTTCAGATTATCTTTCCCCTCACTTTTGCCTACTAGAGGATGCAACCTGGAAACAACAACAACAAGAGTCATCACAATACATCACTTCCTTTATTATTCTCTATACGATTAAATGCCTATAATTGCTTAGGATTATTACATTTCATCATAACATAAGCCCATCTATAAGCCTATACTATATAAGCGTATATACCACGCCCCTGAATACGCTTATACCTGTGTTAACATAGAGTATATAAACTTAAAGAAGTACTCTTTAGGGATAGCGTTTTAAGTTTTAAAAATAGTAGCTTTAAAACGTAAGCTAGTAAAACGTTTTAAGTATATCTTATTAATCTAGTATTTTATCTATAACTAGATATATTTAATAAAGTTTAAGTTAGTTAAGTAATTAGATAAACTAGTTAATAAAATAAATAATAGAATAATTCTTTATAATTTAGCTTTTTATAATACTCAAGTTATAATAAAGTATATTATCTTATTAAATTATAAATAAATTAATAAATTACTAAAAGTCTATAAAAACTAGTAATATATAGTAAATATAAGTCTTTAAGTTTATAGTCTCCTATTTCTTATTTTATATAATACTTAAGCTTTTATAGCTACTTATAAAGTAGTTTTACAATATCTAACCTCTTAAGTATATATATACCTTAAAGTAAGTAATAAGATCTTTATAAAGTAGTAAAATAATAAACTTTCTTAATATAATAATACTATTAGCCTAAATATTATTACTAAAAATTTAGTACTTTTAGTTATTAAGAAAACAATAACCTTACTTAAAAATAAAAATAAATTAAACTTATTCAAATTTAGGTAATAAGCTAATTTAAATAGGGTATAAAATATAGTAAGTACTAAAAGAGGTTAACATAAACTTAATAGCTTTTATTAAATATCTAAAAAATATTAATATATAACTTGAGATTTAATCCTAAAAAATACTTTAATTACTTAGATTAGCTACTAAAAACTTATATAAAATATCTTTTTAAAGTATATATAATATAGTATTAGTTATAGCTATTATAATAATACTAAAACTTAAAATTATTATAAATAATATAATAAACTTAGTTAATATATAGTAATACTAATATTATAATTTTATACTTATTTTAGCTAGCAAAATAAAAAAGAGTATAGCACTTAAGCTTCTCTTTATAAGTAGTAAAATAAAACTTCTAGTATTAACTACATGTAATAAGGCCTTATTAGTTAATAATAAAGTTAAAAAGGTCTCTACTAAATAAGAGGTAAAGTCAGAATATTTAGTTTATAGGATTAGAAAACTCTTTATTACTTAAGTTATTAGTAAGAAGAATAATATTATTATATAGGTTTAAAACTTCTAAAATCCTTATTTTACTATAGTTAATATATAAAAAAATAGAAAAGGTTAAAACTAAATACCTACCTATCTATTAAAATAGATAAAGCTTTTATAAAATAGTAATAAAAGTTTTAAAATTATTAATAATCTTAAGTAGCTTTAATACTTATAAAGTAAGCTTTTAGAAATAACTCTTACTCTTAAGGGATTATAAACTAGAGATAAGTAAGAGCTACTACTTAGAGGGGGTATTAATAATATTATTATTACTATAGCTACTATAGTTAGAAATTAATATTAAGGTTATTAATAAAGGTAGAAAAGGAGTTATTAGTAGTTAAAATAGATAAAAAAGAGAATTTAGTAAAAAGAAGGTTTATAGTATAACATAGCACTTATTAAAGTAGAGTATAAGCTATTATAGTAGTTTTTAAAAGTTATTTTTAAGTTTTAAAGCCACTATTATTAAGGCTTTAAAAATAAAGGTTTTTATACTAAAAAAATCAGCAAAAGTAATCTATAAACTGAAAAAAAGTAATTTAAGTAGAAATAAAGATATTTTTAATTAATAAATAGAAAAAATTAACATAGTTTAGATTATAGCAAAAACATAGTAAAAAATAAAGGTATTCATAAAAGTAGTAGTAAGAGCAAAAAGTTACAAATAACAACTTAGGCAGTAAAGTAGACGATTAATTAGGCTATAAGTCTAAAAAACGATTAAAAGTAAGGCTAATTACCTAATTAGGAAAGGCGCAGCGTAGGGTGGGGAGGTAGAGGCAGTATAATCATTCAGGGACTGTATCGTATGTACACGCGGGCACCTACCTCAGCTTAGGTACTGACGGAGATATTAGTGGTGGTCCAATCATTTCACAAAATCAGGCGACGACAGGCATCTCTGTGTTTCCCTCAGGAATCCACTGCCCGTACCTGATGTCGCCAACAACATTGGATACTTTCCGTCCATCCTTCAACTTGCCAATTGCTTGCGCACCTCTCTCGAGCGCAATTGACTTCCACCTCGCATATGACGACACGCCGCCCGGATGGCAGCATGACCGCCGAGTGCCGCATTTTCACGTGCTCGCATCTCTAACAGTGGATCCAGATCTCGGCCGCAAAGCACCCGACCAAAGAACTGGAAACACCACCGCTGCGCCCGCAACAATGCCAGGACATCCTCCGTCTCCGCCTCAACCTCCCCTCCCCGGATCTCGAACCCCGCTCGACCCTCCCTCCCCCGCCTCCGTCTGGGTCGCCGACAATTGGCACTCCGTCATCTTCGGTACCGTCACCTCCCACTTCCTCCACTTCCGCTACCTCAACTCCCACCACAAGCCCGATCCGAACCCCGTCAAGAATGCCCGCTTTTGGGCTGGTCTAGGTGGTGCGTGGATGGTCTCTTACCTCGGCATCATCACCGTCATTGCCATATCTCAGGCCCGCGTCGACCACTTCCGCCACCCTGACAACCGCAACCAGTACCGCCAGACCTGACCAAACACAACTCGCCTGCCACCATGTCCGCCGACTTCTGGGCTGGCTACATCAGCGGTGCCGTCGGCATCATCATCGGCAACCCCCTCGACCTTCTCAAGGTCCGCCTACAAGCACCTCCGACCGCTCCTCCACCGGGGCAGATCCCCGCCGCTGCAGCGACCTCATACATCCGTCACTTCGAGACCCCGGCCTCGCTGGTCACTGGCTCCGCTGCTCCCATCCTCGGCTATGGCGCCCTCAACGCTCTCTTGTTCGTCTCGTACAACCGCACCGAGGCTGCGCTCAATTCCGCTCTCAACGTCAAATCAAGTCTCTGGACAACTTGGATTGCAGGAGCTGTTGGTGGTCTGGCAACATGGGTGGTGAGCACACCTACGGAGCTGATCAAGTGTCGCGCCCAGCTGTCCTCGCCGCCAGCATCCAGCTGGGCCATCACCAAGGACGTCTGGCGTGCTGAAGGGATCAGGGGTCTGTACTTTGGCGGTGTCGTGACTGCGCTGCGGGACAGCATCGGGTACGGCTTCTACTTTTGGTCCTATGAGCTCAGTACGCGCTGGATGGGTGTCGGCACCGCTGATGCGACGGGGGAAACGAATCTGCGTGAGGAGGCCGCCAAGGTACTTCTCTGCGGCGGGCTCGCAGGAATTGTTACGTGGGCGAGTATCTTCCCGCTCGACGTCATCAAGACGCGGGTGCAGACCCAAGCGTTTGAGAAACCAGCGGAAGCCGCCCCGCTACTCCCAGCCCAGGGGTCAGAACCCACGAAGCGCGCCGGCGCGATGCAGGTTGCGCGGGAGGCGTACCGTGAGGGCGGTATGAAGGTATTCTTCAGGGGTCTGACTATCTGTAGCGTCCGGGCCTTCATCGTCAACGCGGTTCAGTGGGCTGTTTACGAGTGGGCCATGTACGAGATGGGCGAGGGCCGGAGACGGCCTGCTGCTACTATTGACGTGGGACAGCCGATGTGAGTAAGATTATTTGACGGCTTTTCGATTTGGAGTGATACGTGTAACGCTCGTCGGAGAGATTCCTTGTATCTACCTTGATGGCTGGGTAGATGTCCCCGTATTGTTGCCGTGCTTACTGCCTGAGGGAAAAGTTGCCGAATACTCTCCGGTGACAAAAATGTCTCGAATGTTGGAGGCAACGGGTTGATATATCAAGGATAGAACGGAGATATAAAAAAAAAGGATCAGGATGCCTTAAATTAAGGACCATATACAATAGACCATTTGTTATATGCCACCTTTCATCATACGCCTTCGCAGTCATGACCACATCAGTCGAGCCCAAGACCACATCTCTCGCGGAGCTCAACCGCGTCTTTTGGGAGTATGCGCTGTGATGCGTGTGATCTATTTTGCCATGACTGACCAGTTCTCAGTGAAAATGCCGACTCGTTTTACGAGCAAGATTGGCTCAAAGTCTTCGCAGAGCAACTCACCCGCTTTCTCCGCACTCAGGCTCCGAATCTGGGTCTCCGACCCCGCGATGCCTCCGACCCGGTCCGCCTCCTGGACTACGCCTGCGCCCACGGAGGAGCATCTTGGGTATGCCATTCTCTGCTGCCGCCATATCCAACGCTGGCTAACACGAGTACGCAAACACAGACACTGGATCCCTTCGTCGACGAGATACTCGGCATCGATGTCGCACCTGCAATCGTGGAGCGCTTCAACAAGAATGCCACACGTCTGGGATACGACTCTTCTCGGGCACATGCCATCGCGGGCGATCTCATGACCGACGCGTCCCTCCCTGGCCCCGCGCCGTTTGATGTTGCAATCATATCCATGGCGCTGCACCACCTCGACGACCCGCCTGCGATGCTGGTTCGTCTTGCGGCTTGCCTGAAACCCGGCGGCGTCCTCATCGCCGTTGAGGGTATTGACGTCGAAGAGAAACCTTTGGACACGGCGGCGCAGGCTAAAGTTGTGCATGGGGCCCACGGGCATATCCACGGCCATGGTCACGGTCACTCTCATGAAGGGCATATGCCCGAGGTACTCAAAACCACGAACCATCAGGCTTTTGACGAAGAAGTCTTTCGGACGTGGTTTGGGGCCGCTGGATGCGAGGGCAAGTTTGTGTACATTGTCAACGACGAGGTTAGCCACATCCCCGAGAAGGCTTCTGGGAAGGCGGGGGGCTTGAACAGGAAGATGGTGATTGCGGCTGCGATGAAGGAGTAGAAAGGAGACCTCCTATACTTTTTCTCATATGATGCTTATGTCCTCCCATGGCGCCACTTCGCTGACGGCCTCCCCATGCATGATGCCATGAAGATAGGCCTCTCCCAGTAACTTACAACGAACAGAATCCGAACCCTGGCCTGCAATCCTACGGAGAGCGAGTGGTGATGGACATCCCGCCACTATCCAGAGCGAATCACCTAGCCTCAAAGATTGACATCCAAGCCCGAGATATCCTGTGTTTGTCGTGAAAGGGCGGCGATCCCACAACGTCTCGAACGCCAGGTTGACGTACGCCTGGCAGTGATGTCTGAAGCCGTCAAAGAGACCCTCTATATCCTCCCGTGTGTCGAGTTCCTTGAGCTTCTGGAGATACCCCTTGATCACCTCCTGGTCCGGTACCGTTCGGCTCACATCCGATTCAGCGAGTCTCTGGATGCTCTCCAGGCGGTTGAGATACTCCGCCAGATCGGCCCCTTTCTTCGTCGCACAGTAAACTTCCCATACTACGTGGTCCGCGATCCAATGGTGGAATGCTTTCTGCAAGCCTGGCGGCGCTGGGTGGCTGAAGGCGTCTCGGTCGAGGATCAGTGTTCGCCAAAATGCCTCGACGCGACACTGATTTGTTGGGCCATAGACCAGGTCACTTTGGAGGAGGAAGTCGGCCCATTGCGAGAAGCTTCCATTCACGGCCAGCTCTGAGTAGACTTCCCCGAGCAAAGAGACTGTCCCGATACAGAATGCCTTCACATGCAGGATACTGTTGTCCAAGATGCGAAAGTCAGCTGGCACAGAGCGACAGGCGTCAAAGTATGCTTCGCCTGGTGGCCACCTCATCCCTAGGAACGCGGAGGGTCCGCTGGCTGCAAAGTCTGGCACCCAGGAGGGAAGGCCGGAGACTTTTTTGGCTGCGTCATCGGGAACGGCGGTCAAGAGTGTGAGGTTGTTGCAGTCCTCCAAGATTAATACGGCTGTCTCTATGAATACGCTGACGGATGTCGAGCAGACGCGGTAATCCGGCTGTATCTCTGTTCGTTCGCGGCCGCTGAGGTCGAGCAGGAGGTTGAGGATGCCCATGAGCCCGAAAACGTGATCCCTGGGGTCGCTTGCCTCGACGCCACAGGTCAAGCGGAGCATGAGAAAGAGGAGCGCACCGGCGCAGTAGGTTTTGCCGCAGCCGTCTTGAGATGAACTTGTGGGACCGCCGACGATGTGATCGAGCGTCATGCCATCCCAGCCGGTCAGGATGCCGTGCCTGCACCGCTGAATGGCGACTATGCCCGACGAGTTGCTGCCGACGTGGCTGCCCTTGACGGTCGGATTATTCTCGTAGAGCATCTCGGATAGCTGTTCGTACAGACGGCTATCGTAGAGGAAGTCCGAGCAGTACGCGACGGTTTCCCAGGGGACTACTTCGTCGCCCCAGAGCACGCAGGCGTCTTTGCTGAGAGCCACTTCTTGGACCACCCAGACGCGGTTGAACCATGTCCTGTCAAAGAAGGCGATGAAGGCGTACCAGACGTCTTCTGACACATCCGCAAGCCCATATCTTCTCCGCGTGGCATCGTCGAATAAGGTGTCTTCGGACGTGTATTCGAAGTCAGCGCGTGTATTGTCTGCCATCGTGTGGACGAGCCGCGAGACCTCGGCAGGGCAGTCGTCTTCCGTAACGGAACCGAGCCAGATGTCGACGCGAGCGGCCAGTTTATAGATGTGGTCCATGATGCCGACCTGGATCCCGCGCTCCGTGGTGTCTGCCTGGTTGATGCAGATTGCGTCGATCCAGTAGAGGCCGTATGCATTGCGCGCTCTGATCCAAACGAGGGCATCGTGGAGGTTTGGCAAGACATCAAAGCTGCGGCCGTTGAGGAGGATTGTCACTGGATGAAGGTCCGGATCTTGAGTTGCGACAGGAGAGCCCCATGTGTATGAGAGGGCGTTGTATGCTGGCAGGTTAGTCAGAGGGTGTTCTTCGAGGAGAAGAGCTAACGGCTGAGTTTTGGAGCCTCCGCAGTCAAGTATTCGGACCAGGCGAAGGCTACCCATGCCAATAGACGTGCTGTATTGGAAACCATCGTGAGAGGCCGACATTGTAGCGTGCATGGGAACTGGAGCGCTCTCTATTGATCTCTATTGATCTCGAAGCATGGCAACTGCAGTTGTATGATTATCTTGGTATATATCAGAACTCTACCAGCGCTCAAAGTCCGAGAATGCACATTAGCTCAACTTCCATGGACGACCTCATGCATCACGAGCTGGGTAGCCACGTATGGCGCTCGAAAAGTGTCAGCTGCATCTCTAGGACAAAGGCTAACGCGACGCCAATCTGGTTCTCACGCATGATAAATCCTTCGGATTTTGGCAAGGATTGTATCATTCCAACTTTTGATGGTTTCGCGTATGAAGATTGAGTAACACGCAAGACGAGTGAGTATCTGGGCTCCAGGACCTGAACAGCAGAGGCAACAGACAATTGAGCAAGCTGCAGTGACATTCCGAGGAGTGCACCGTGCGGCAATGTATCGGTTGGAGTGGGGCCTTTTGGCACTAGTGCGACGGATGCCTGCTCATCTCACGTGACTGCGTGTTTGAGTGGCGACGCGGGTCGAGTCGCGCTTTCTTGAGATCAACAACCAGGACCGGGACTCTTTCTTCCCCTCCATCTTCGTCCGCCACTCCCTGCCTTCTGCAACGACCACTAGGGCATTGAACACTTTGCATCTGCAGACCTGCAAAAGTGCCAATCGAGGCCCAAAATGTATGTTTTATCGTCTGAACTCTTCGTCTGAACGCCAATTGCTAATGGGACCCCTCCATAGGACTGCCGACGTCACCGCCACCCCGGGCGCCAACAAGGAGAATGTCCCTTCTAAGAGATGGCCAACTCCTCAGTCCGTTGACAAGTTGCACAAGCCTTTCAAGTGCCCCGGATCCGCGACGCGAACAGTTTCTACCGATCGCCCCGCGCGAAAGAAGAGAAAGGTTGATTACAAGGGCGCTGATGGAGCCGTCGACGCGGACAAGCCTTGGACCAATGCCGACAGACTCGCCCTAGCCAACCGGGACGCGAACAAGTTCCCAGTATTCCAGGTAAAGGACAAGTCGACGATATTCCGCAAGGCGTTCTCCATACCTCTCATCAACAAGAATTCGGCCGCCTTCAACCCTAATCGACCCCCGCCAACCCTTGGTCTGCGCACAGGAGCTGTCTTTGTCGCGAAGCCTCTTCATGACCCTAGTGGCGAATTCTCAATCGTACTTTACGACCCCACTGTGGATGACAAGCCGAAGGTGCCTGAGAAGAAGGAGGAACAGAAGGAGCCGGAGCCCGAGAAGATTGACGCGCCTCTCGTACACAAGAGCTTGTCGGAGATTCTTGGAATCAAGAAGAAGGTGGAGGGAGAGCACCCCAGGGTTCCTGTCGTGATTGACCCAAGGCTAGCCAAGGTACTCAGACCGCATCAAGTCGAGGGTGTCAAGTTTATGTACAGATGCGTCACTGGCATGATCGAGGAGAAGGCGAACGGATGCATCATGGCCGACGAGATGGGTCTCGGCAAGACACTTCAATGCATTACACTCCTGTGGACTCTGCTCAAGCAGTCTCCCGATGCTGGCAAGTCTACCATTCAGAAGGCTATTGTCGCATGCCCGTCCAGTTTGGTCCGCAATTGGGCGAATGAGTTGGTCAAGTGGTTGGGTGCTGATGCCATCACACCCTTTGCAATCGACGGCAAGGCATCGAAGGAGGAATTGACGCGGCAGCTGCGCCAGTGGGCCATTGCCAGCGGCCGATCCGTTACACGACCAGTAATCATCGTCTCCTACGAGACGCTTCGTCTCAATGTCGAGGAGTTGAAGCACACCAAAATCGGCCTGATGCTTTGCGACGAAGGCCACAGACTCAAGAACGGAGACAGCCAGACATTTAGCGCACTCAACAACCTGAATGTCACGCGGCGAGTCATCTTGTCCGGAACCCCTATTCAGAACGATTTGTCTGAGTATTTTGCTCTCATCAGCTTTGCCAATCCCGATTTGCTTGGAAGTCGTCTGGAATTCCGCAAGCGGTTTGAGCTGCCAATTTTGCGTGGACGAGATGCCGACGCCAGCGAGGCTGACAGGAAGAAGGGAGACGAATGTTTGTCCGAGCTGCTGGGTATCGTCAACAAATTCATCATTCGCCGAACCAACGACATTCTCTCCAAGTATCTCCCCGTAAAGTACGAGCACGTGGTGTTCTGTAATCTTGCGCCCTTCCAGCTCGACCTCTACAACTACTTCATCACCAGTCCGAACATCCAGGCCCTTCTTCGTGGAAAGGGCAGTCAGCCGCTCAAGGCTATTAACATTCTCAAGAAGCTTTGCAATCACCCAGATCTGCTTAACCTTGGAGACGATCTGCCTGGGTCAGAGAATTGCTACCCTGAAGACTACGTTCCCAAAGAAGCGCGTGGCCGTGATAGGGATATCAAGCCTTGGTACTCGGGCAAGATGCAGGTGCTTGATCGCATGCTAGCTCGTATCCGCCAAGACACGAACGACAAGATTGTGCTCATTAGCAACTACACCTCCACTCTCGACTTGTTCGAGAAGCTGTGCCGTTCAAGGGCTTATGGATGTCTCCGTCTTGACGGTACCATGAACGTCAATAAGCGCCAGAAGCTCGTCGACAAGTTCAACAACCCAGAGGGCGAGGAATTTGTCTTCCTTCTCAGTTCCAAGGCTGGTGGCTGCGGTCTCAACCTTATCGGCGCCAACCGCCTGGTCCTCTTCGACCCTGACTGGAACCCTGCAGCAGACCAGCAAGCTCTGGCTCGTGTGTGGCGTGACGGTCAGAAAAAGGACTGTTTCGTGTATCGCTTCATTGCCACGGGTACTATCGAGGAGAAGATTTTCCAGCGTCAATCCCACAAGCAGTCGTTGTCCTCTTGCGTCGTCGACTCCGCCGAGGACGTCGAGCGCCACTTCTCCCTGGACAGTCTGCGCGAACTGTTCCAGTATCGACCCGGTACCAATTCAGACACCCACGACACCTTCAAGTGTAAGCGGTGCAAGCCTGATGGCAGGCAGTATATCAAATCGCCTGCCATGCTGTACGGCGACACGAGCACATGGAACCATTTCGTCAACGAGGGGCTCAAGCCTATCCAAGATTTGCTGTTGAGACAAGAGTGTGGTGAGCCAGAAGTGTCAGCGGTGTTCCAGTACATCTCGCATTAGACGGTGTTTTTTGCATGATTATGATTAGAACGATCTGGGTTCGGATCGTTAGATGTGCCCGGAGTCAATGTTTTTTGGGACGGCGATGGTGTTTTGGGCGCGTGCTCTGGAACTTTGCTTTGGAACGCTGGCGATCATGGCGAGCCGGGTTCAAATAGATCATTTGCTTCATGTTGTAACAACTACTTCACGACACTCAAGAGTCACTTGTTGAAACCGATCGAGCTTCAATCTATGCAATGTAGGTTCGTGTTGTTGCTTCTAATGCTGTGTGTGTATGCTCTGCAATGCGAAAAACGAAAGCCAACTTCCTCCATCTATAGCTCATCTATCACATGCGTCTTCTCGGACGGCGGCTCCTCCCAGTTTCGGCTCTTGGTGTTCTTCTCCTCTACCGTCTTGTCGCTCTCGACCTTGGTATCCTCCTTCTTGGGCGCCTCGGCTGGCAGACCCTTGCGCTTGCGGTCCAACGCCGCAATCTCATCATCGTACACAGTCCACTCGGGAACCTGGCGACGAGCGCGGTCGAGCTTGGGCTCTTTGGTCTGCGGGTTGTTGCACAAGTCAATCGTCTTGGCCTCGCGCTGGGACTCGTCGGAGCACCACGTCTCACACCACAGCCACTCCTGCGGCAGGCTGTGGATGGGGATCTGGAACTGCATATGGTTCGGCAGGTCCTGGTCCAGGTTTGCGAGGGAGTTGGGGTCGGCGCTGAGGGAGTGGTATGTCTGGCGCAGGCGGTCTCCGGCGGCGAGCTCGCGGAAGCGGCGGAGGTCGACGACGTAGAGGGCGGAGATGTGGTACGGTTGGCCACGGAGGTAGTTAGCCCAGTAGCCCTGCTTCCAGAAGCGGAAGCCTTCCATCTCGGTGCGGGAGTCGCACATGGGTGTGAAGCCGTAGGGTTTGCCTTCGAGGTCGTGGTTGACGAGGTTGATCATGTCGGTGCGGACGATTTGGTCTGCGTCGACGAAGATAACCTTGTCGAGGGAGAGGGGGAAGAGCACGTCGAGGAAGAGGATCTTGTAGCCCCAGATCTCGCGCTGCTTTTCCTTTTGTTGGCGGAGCCAGTGAGGCCATTTGAATGTTACCATCTCGTACTTGAAGCCATACTCTTCAGCCAGGTGGGGAATGAAATCTTTGAAGGAGGGAGAGAGGAATTGCTCAATGAACCAGAACTTGACTGTGTGCTTGGTGTTCTTCATCACGGAGACCATCATGATGTTGAGCATGCGCTCATAAAGGTGACCGCTTGCGACGGAGAAGATGTTAATCTCCGCGTGCTCCTCGTCTGAGATAGACTTGGTCTTCTTGCCCAGGATGCCTCCTGCAAACTTCAGACCGCGACCGACAAGGCTGTTGTCTTCCTCCACAAAGAGGACGTCCGACTCCTCGTGGCCTGGCTTGCGAGACAAGCGAGGGTAGAGCGTGGTTCCCTGGAAATCCATGAGGACTACCTCGGTGCCCTCGTCACCGGGGACGGGGTTCCATCCCTTCGCGCCAATGCTGTCAATGGTGTAGATTTCGGAGCTTCTACCCTGCTTGAGCTGGATATTGTAAAAGCCCGGGTTGGCTTTGAACTGGAAATAACCCAAGTTGGCCATGGCGATCGTGTCTGCGAAGTGAGGCTCCTTCTCGGTGCCAAGTACGAGCTGGGCACCGCGAGGAGGTTGGGTAGCTTTGCCCTCGCGCGAGTGACCCTCGATAAGAATGCTCTCAAGCTCGTAGGAGGCGTGGACGTTGGCCTTGATGGAGCTGAGCTTGATGTTGTCAGGGTCGTGAACCGAGACCTTGGGGGCGACGAGCCAAGATGGAGGCACGTCCATGCCAGCATTCAGCAAGGCTTCGGAAGGAAGACCCTTGAAGGAGGCTTCGAGGGCGCGCACCTTACCGGTCTCGTCAAAAGTCGGCTCGGAGTCGAGGACATAGCGGAAGAATCTCTTGACGGGAAGTTCGTCGATCTTATCCTTCGGGTTGAGGAAAAGCTTCAGATAGACTCCCTGAAGCTCGGAAAGGACCTTCAGGATGGGGGCCCATCTCTGGGCTTGCTCGCTGGCAGGGTTCAGAAGACCGACCAGATGGATGCTCGAGGTCTCCGGGTTACCGATCTCGATGGCGGTGTATGTCGAGTTCCAGGTGTCGTAGGCACTGACACGAACAGATGGCGCAGTTTCGAAGATGTCCTCAGGCAAGTCAGACATGCTAGAGAGGGCGGTAACAGAGGTGATCTTAGCAGCCGCTAGAGGTCCCGCAATCTTGTCGGTCAAGCCGAGTTCATCAACAGCAGAGTACACGGGAAGAATGCGAGCCTTTTGTTCGAACTCGAGCAGGTATTGGAAGTCATCAGCCTCAAAAGGCTCCTCGGCGGCGAAGGGACCAACGACGCGGCCGTTGAGAATGAGCAGGTTTGACCCAGGCTTAATGGCAGCAAAAGAGTGGAAATCATTGAGGGCTGCAGCATAGATCGCATCAGAGTCGCTGTCAGCTGCCTCAGAGATCGTCTTGATATCGGCAATAGTCTCAGCTTCAGCAAGCTTGTCGCTGCTCTTCAATGCTTTGTTGACAGAAGAGGCCGAGGCAGGGTTCTTCGGGTTGTGGACTACATCCAGGCGAACTCCGGGGTTGTTGCGACGGAACGCTAAGGCAGAAAGGAGAAGATCAGCTCCAGCGTCAGTTGTGAGGTCAGCAACAACAGTCAACACTGCCCAGTTCTCCTTTGTGGAGTCAGCGTAGGCTTCAATGACTGGAACCTTGCTGAACAAGTCATCATGGTCGGTGTAGATCTTGTTGACATCCAAGATCTTCAGGGACTTGTCGTTTTCCGGGTAGATGTATGTGTTGCGTCGCTTCAGTGCCTTCTCAATGAAGAAGTCAGGAATCCACATCTCTTCGTCAACCATACCCATGTAGACAGCCCTTTGGATGGTCTGCAAGTCGTTGGCAGCCTTGACGCTCATGGCTTGGAGCCAGTTGCCTTCACGCGGCACAGGTACACCGTCAATAAAGACCGGTGGAATTGGGGTGTTAGCGTTCAATCTCTTGGCCCATTGCTGCGCAAGCTTGATCACCTGCTGGGCACCCTCTGATTGCAGAACATCCTCGAACGCAACAGCGGTAGCCTCGGGCAGAAGTTCCCGGTCCTTGATGGCCTTCTCAAAGCAGGCTGCATCCGCCTTGTCTGTCTTGGAGTCTTGCAAAGCAGCATCCAAGTAGTCAACAAAGGCTTCCATGCCATAGCTGTCAAGGAGATAGTAGAGAATCTTGGCAACACCGACAGACTCCTCTGTGGGAGTCAGAGGAACCAGACCGAACCGCAGGGGAAGCTTGCGCTTTACGAAGGTGTTGAGCTGGGATACCACACTGAGATCTTCGATCTTGGAGAAATCGACAGGAACGATGAGATTGAAGATGTCTCGGCGGATAGGAGGAAGCTGGCCGGGGTAGACGCGCTGGAGGAGCTAGAAGCAGGTTAGAGAGTTGCAACCCCCGTAGAAATTGGCCCTTTACTCACCGACATCAATTCCGTAGGGTAGTTCGCGTATTGCTCATCCTTCTCCAGGTCGTTGAGGAAGATTATAACCTTCCCCTCTTCAATGTCATCTGTCCAGTCAAAACGCGGGGGCTCATCGTCAGCCTTGGACTCGGCGACCTTGGGATGACCAAGGAGCGCAACAGCCTGTCCTCCCGAGAAGCCCAGATCCCGAACGCCATCAATAAGCTTGCGCTCGCGGCGAAGGATATCGACCAAGGTGAAGGCCTCGATTTGGCGCTCGATGAGCTGGACTCCGTTGATCCAAAGCACATTCATACCGCTTGGCACCAGCTGTTGGCGGTTAAGTTGGTGCTCGGCCAGGAACTTCTCCGATACATTGTGAGCGGCGATTGAGGTGGAGAACTTGGGGAAGTCCTGAGTGAGCTTGAGGAGAGCCTCGAATGGGTTCTGGTTCTGCATTACGAACGAAGCCGCCTTGAGACCTAGCTGTTCCAGCTCCGACTTTGGGAGAGGCTTGAGATCCGTCACCTCTTCTGCAGCATCCAGAACCTCCTCGGAGGTGATCTTTTTCTGAGCATCGTCACCGCCATGAGCTTCGCGATCGTCGATGACAATGTAGTCGGTTCTTTTCAACGCTAGCTCGACTCCGTAACCATTCACAGGAAGCGCCTCCTCGTAGCTGCCGGCGGGCTTCGTGTAACGCAGGCGGTACTCTACTTCGCCATTGCGAGCCTTTTGCGCCAGGGCACTGTGAAATGCACCAAAGCCAGGTGACGTGGGGTCTGCGTAGAGAACGGCTTCGCTTCCTGAACCCAAAGTCCGGTCGAAGGGCAAAGCTTTCGCTTCAGTCAACTTGGTGTCCTTGGGGGCGTCCAAGGCCGGTGTGCAATATTGCTTTCCTCCCAACTCGGCCCACACCTCACACCCATCCTGAGTATCAGACTCGAGCTTTGGCTCGACAGCGGTCCGGTAGTATTGATAGTGAGCCTCGACTCGTGGAGCAGCCGTTCTCAGAGACAAAGCCAGCTTGAAGGTGGAGAGAGCGTCGGGAGTGGTGATGTGTCCATCGTCGCGGAGGACCTGGAGGAACTTGTCGTAAACATCCTTGTCCGTCTTGGAGTCGGCGAAATGTCCGCTAGCAACGCGGTCGAGCAGAGGAAAGTAAGATGTTGCGTTTTCACCTGCAGCAGTCTCTCTGGAAATTTAAGGTCAGTCCTGCAGCTCCACAGACTCTGGGTCCCGGGCAAGCGACTTACAGCAGCTCGAGAAGGTAGGGACCGGACGGGAAGGCCGCTTTCATGTCCACAGTGACGGAGGGTACGGCTGCAACATTGGAGGCTGCCAACAGCGTCAGGGCAATGCCCATTGGCAGCTGGTACGGGCGCACCATTGTGTGGGAGGAATTGCGACGGCCTGCGCGGGCTGTCCTCCGGGAAGGTGGGTGCTTTTCGGTTGGTGGTTGCCAGAAGGTGTCTGTGGTCCTGGCAGAAAATAAGTAAGGTGGTTTGAGGCTGCTTGTGATTTTCCCAAAAAGGCAACGGCGCCTGATTATTGTTTACGGTCTCTGGCGCATGGCTGTTGCGAGAATGCTTGGAGGGGTTTTGGAAATCCGTCCGCTAGGCCCAAGACAAGATCGGTAGAGAGACTGGACTTGGCCTGTCGAGGTGAGGTACACTACAGTGTGCAGGCAGGCAGGTGGTGTAAGTGAACACATTGACAAAAGAGCTCTCCAGAAGCGGACTAGCGTCGCTCTGGCCAGGGGTCGTAGGTCCACGCCAAAATGCGGCAGAAAACCAGCCTACTGGAGGGGCAGCAGCTGGGACGCCGCCTTACATAAGCCACCTCGACGCTCGACAGGGGGAAGCCACAGTGTCCAGTCCGGGCGGTGAGCTCTTGCGGAAGACGGCGGAACTCTGATGCGGCAGCACAGCTTACTGACAAGCGCGCCATTGGGACCCACTCCAAGCCCACACTTTACAGATGGCCACGAAGCGGAATTGTTAGTTACTAGGGGCTCCGAGACGAGGAAGTGGCCTTTACGTATCTTGCCTACATCCTCCCAGTGCGTATCCAACCACTTCTCACCGCGCCTCAACTCTCCGTGACCCGTGAATGTCACTGTCACTCTCCTCTCCATCTCCAGCTTGTACCTGATTACTGGTCGCTAAGCTGGCCTGCACCTGTTCTTTTCTTCCTTGAGGTGCCGCTTGTTTGCTTCTTTCTGCTTGCTAGAAGCTCCGGCTTCACCTCCCCGCCAAAATGCAGGCCTCCTCGGGCATGTTGACCAAGGTATGTCTGCCCACGGCGCATTGGCATCCACTCGAGATCCCTTGAGGATATACTCGATGGCTCACAATCAATTCAGTTCGAGTCCAAGTCTTCGCGCGCCAAGGGCATTGCCTTCCACCCGAAAAGGTGAGCCTTCCATCTCCCAGCTGCCCAACCAAGCCCGCGAGACGCCGCCCCCTTGCTGACGTGTAGCTTCCAGACCATGGATCCTCGTCGCCCTTCACTCCTCCACAATCCAGCTTTGGGACTACCGCATGGGAACATTGATCGACCGATTCGAAGAACACGATGGCCCGGTTCGAGGAATTGACTTCCACAAGACGCAGCCCCTCTTCGTCTCTGGAGGCGACGACTACAAGATCAAGGTGTGGTCATACCAGACCCGTCGCTGCCTGTTTACCCTGAACGGCCATCTCGACTACGTCCGAACCGTCTTCTTCCATCACGAGCTGCCATGGATTCTGTCGGCTTCAGACGATCAGACAATTAGGATATGGAACTGGCAAAATCGCTCTCTGAGTGCGCAAAACCCCTGGGATCTCTTGGTTGCTAAAGGAAGCATTGACTGACTATGACTTGCAGTCTGCACAATGACAGGACACAACCACTACGCCATGTGCGCCCAGTTCCATCCGAAGGAAGACCTCGTTGTTTCCGCCTCCCTCGACCAGTCTGTCCGTGTCTGGGATATTTCCGGCCTGCGCAAGAAGCACTCCGCCCCGACATCCATGACCTTCGAAGATCAGGTCGCGCGGGCGAACCAGAACCAAACCGATATGTTTGGCAACACCGATGCCGTTGTCAAGTTCGTCCTAGAGGGTCACGATCGCGGTGTTAACTGGGTTGCTTTCCACCCCACCATGCCTCTCATCGTCTCTGCTGGCGACGACCGCCTCGTCAAGCTGTGGCGCATGAGCGAGACCAAGGCCTGGGAGGTCGACACTTGCCGAGGCCACTTCCAGAACGCCTCCGGTTGTCTGTTTCATCCCCACCAAGACCTGATCTTGTCCGTCGGCGAAGACAAGACGATTCGTGTGTGGGACCTCAACAAGCGCACCGCCGTACAGTCTTTCAAGCGCGAGAACGACCGATTCTGGGTCATCGCTGCCCACCCCGAGATCAACCTGTTCGCTGCCGGACATGACAACGGTGTCATGGTCTTCAAGCTCGAGAGAGAGAGACCCGCGTCGGCGGTTTACCAGAACAATCTCTTCTACATCACCAAGGAGAAGCACGTCAGGTCATACGACTTCCAGAAGACCATCGAGAGCCCGACTCTGTTGTCGCTCAAGAAGCTTGGCAGCCCCTGGAGTCCTCCTCGCACACTTTCCTACAATCCTGCGGAGCGCTCCGTTCTGGTCACCTCTCCCTCCGACAGCGGATCCTACGAGCTGATCAACCTGCCCCGTGATGGATCTGGTGCCATCGAGCCTACCGAATCGAAGCGCGGCCAGGGCAACTCTGCCATTTTCGTTGCGCGCAACCGCTTCGCCGTCCTGAACACCGCCAGCCAGACGATCGATATCAAGGACCTGTCCAACAACACCACCCGATCATTCAAGCCCCCGGTTGGAACCAGCGATATCTACTTTGGTGGTACCGGAAACCTTCTCATCATCACGCCGACCGCTGTTCACCTGTATGATATCCAGCAGAAGAAGAGCGTTGCTGAGCTGGCTGTGAATGGTGTCAAGTATGTCGTTTGGTCCAACGATGGTCTCTATGCTGCTCTCTTGAGCAAGCACAACGTCACCATTGTCACCAAGACTCTGGAACAGGTCAGCACCCTGCACGAGACCATCCGTATCAAGAGCGCAACCTGGGATGACGCCGGTGTCCTTCTGTACTCGACTTTGAACCACATCAAGTACACTCTCTTGAACGGCGACAACGGCATCGTCCGCACGCTTGATCAGACTGTTTACTTGGTCCGTGTGAAGGGTCGCAATGTGTACTGCCTCGATAGAGCCGCGAAGCCCAAGGTTCTGCACGTTGACCCCACCGAGTATCGCTTCAAGCTTGCTCTTGTTAAGAGGAACTACGAGGAGATGCTTCACATCATCCAGACCTCCAGCTTGGTTGGCCAGTCCATCATCTCCTACCTCCAGAAGAAGGGTTACCCCGAGATTGCTCTGCAGTTTGTTCAAGACCCTACTACGCGATTCGAGCTTGCCATTGAATGCGGGAATCTTGAAGTTGCTGTTGAGATGGCTAAAGAGCTTGATCGCCCCAAGCTCTGGCAGCGATTGGGCTCCGAGGCCCTGTCCCACGGCAACCACCAGATCGTCGAGATGGCTTATCAGAAGCTGAAGCAGTTCGACAAGCTGTCGTTCCTGTACCTATCCACTGGTGACCACTCCAAGCTTGCCAGGATGGCCAAGATTGCGGAGCATCGCGGCGACTTCACCGCTCGCTTCCAGAATGCTCTCTATCTCGGCGAGGTTGAGGACAGAATCCAAATGTTCAAGGAGATCGATCTTTGTAAGTTGCCCTCAACGCATTGGACTTCTAAAGCTAACCACCTCAGACCCCTTGGCGTACATGACTGCAAAGTCGCACGGCTTAGATGAGGAATGTCAAGCTATTCTCGAGGCTACGGGTCTCACCGAGGACCAGCTGGAGACTCCAACCATTGGAGAGGCCCTGACTCCACCAAAGCCCGTTGTCCCAACCTTCAAGGCCAACTGGCCTACAAAGGCTACATCAGTTTCTGTTTTCGAGAAGGCGCTTCTCGGCCAGGTCGAGGGTCTCTCGCTTGAAGATGAGCCCGCTGCTGCCAACGGTTTCGATGACGCAATTGACGATGATGCCGCCAAGAAGAACGGCAACCTGATTGACGCCGAGGATGACGAGGATGCGGCTGGCTGGGACATGGGTGATGACATTGTACCCGAAGTTGAAAGCGACTTCGTCAACGTTGACAGTGCAGAGGCCGGTGGCGCTGGAAGCAGCGAAGCTGATCTCTGGGCTCGCAACTCACCCTTGGCTGTGGACCATGTTGCCGGTGGCTCTTTCGAGTCAGCTATGCAGCTACTCAACCGACAAGTGGGTGCTGTCAACTTTGCGCCATTGAAGCCGCGGTTCCTCGAAGTCTACCAGGCATCAAGAACATATCTGCCGGCCTCGGCAGGTCTGCCCCCGTTGGTCAACTACGTTCGCCGCACGATTGAGGAAACGGATCCTAGAAAGGTCTTGCCCATTGTGCCCCGCGATCTCGAATTCCTGGCCACCAACGATCTTCAGCAGGGTTACAACTCTATGAAGACAAACAGGCTCGAGGATGGCTTGCTCCTTTTCAAGGGCATCCTCCATGCCATCCTTATTAACGCCGTATCCAGCGAGACCGAAGTTGCGGAGGCGAAGAAGCTCATCACATCGGCTAGCGAGTATGCTGTGGCCATGGAAATCGAGCTTAGCCGTCGTCAACTCGGCACCAGCCCCGACCAGCTCAAGCGCAGCCTGGAGCTGTCTGCTTACTTCACCATCCCCAAGATCGAGGTTCCTCACCGCCAACTCGCTCTGCACAACGCCATGCAGCTGGCGATTAGGAACAAGAACTACAACTCGGCTTTGAGCTTCGCTAACCGCATCATTGCCAACGGTGGCTCTAGCAAGCTGACCGAAAACGTAAGTCTTCCTCTGCTTCAATCAACGCTTACTCAACTAACAATCATACAGGCCAAGAAGGCGAAGGCCCAGTGCGAGCGTAACCCGTCGGATGCGATCGAGATTGAGTTTGATCAGTTTGCCGAGTTCGAGGTTTGCGCAGCCAGTCACACGCCTATTTACAGCGGTACGTCTTACGAGGAGTGTGCCTTTGACGGCTCCAAGTACCACACGAAGTACAAGGGAACCGTCTGCAAGGTGTGCGAGGTATGCGAAGTTGGTAAGCATGGCAGTGGCCTGAAGCTCTTCGCATAAGGGGTTAGATAGTATAATGGGGTTCCACCAGCAGTGAAAAGCTGCCGGAGACGCAATGTTCTCGGCCTTAAGGGGGTGGTGGTCTTGGGAAAAGTTACTGTAGACAGGGCCGAAGGTCTGAATGAAGTCCCAGACTTTTGATTGTTAGCAATAGTTTGCGGGAGACGAATATATGTCATCACTTGTTCATCTTGCTTGTCAGCGTCTGTTTTCATCATGCTGCCGTATGAATGGCCACGAGAAACGCAATTAGTGATGTTTCTCTGTGGACCGATGCAGGGGTTCACCCTTTGTTTCAGCATGCAATTGTCATAACGCCAGAGCTTGGATCCCGATGTCCATGCCCCTATCTCATGGTCTATCGCGTGATATTAGTGGTACAGTAAAAGCAATCGCCCCTCGTCTCTACCGCCCGTCTACACAATGGTCTCGAGTTCCCTGGCGTAACCCAACGTGTTCTCTATCACCATCTGGCTCATCTCCTTGTCGTGGGTGCCGTCCTCGGCGGCGGTGGCCTCAGCCGTGTCGGGGAACCGGATCTGGCCGTCCTTGAGGATCCAGCCGCGCTGCTGGGCGAAGGAGATGACATCGCCCTCGGAGTCGAGGAAGAGAAGAGACTTTGCGGAGCTGATGGGCAGGCTGGGGTAGGCGCGCTCGCTGCTTGAGGCGATTTCGGAGCGGATTTGGAAGGTGAGAATCTGGGTGAACTGTTAGCTATCGGGCGGGGTCGTTATAGAAAGGGACGCTAGTCAAGGCATACCTCTGAGAAGACGGCGTACTCCTCGCTTGGCACGTCGCGGCTCTTGAGGGCGTTCCAGACGCGGTCGTAGCTTCCCTCCATCAACCATCTCTCGAGACGGATGGGGTATCCGAGGTACCTGTCACCCTCAACGGCGCTGCTGTCGCCGCCGCCCTCGCGGTTGGCCAGGCTCTCGAGCTCTGAGTGGAACTCGGCGTAGCGACCTTGGGTGAGGAGAAGGAGGAGGTAGAGGCCGGTGACCTTGTTCTGCTCGGGAGGGTTGGGCTGGAGGAGGTTTGAGGGCAGCTCGTAGAAAGGCTGGAGCTGCTGGACGTAGCGGGTGAAGGCGTCGGGGTTCTTTGCGCGGATGGAGGCGAGGGCGCCGAGCTCGTACGTCTCGCGGGCTAGGGCGAGGAGGTCGGAGGAAGATTTGGCGGAGGGGGTCAGGGCGTTAAGCTGGAGGAGTTGGAGCTTTGCCTTTGAGAGAAGGGCGGAAGATTCGGCGAAGGGGAGGGAGGAGCCCTTTTGGCGGAGGGTGGTGATGATCTGTTGGAGGTTGCGGTCGGCCATTTTGGCGGGGTGTTCTTTGGGGGCGAGGGATGCTTGCTCTGTTCCAGAGAGGATTTTGTCCCCGGTTGGCTGGGGATTTCGATTTGAATGGAGAGATGTCGTCGGGAGTTGGAGACTGGCTGGCTGGCAATTGCGGGTGGAGGTGGTGGGAGATGCGGTTGTTGTGATGGTGATGATGTGTGTTCAGATGCACTCGGATTGGATTGCTGGGGTGTCTGGCTCAGCAGGCTGAGAGAGGCTGACGAAAGGTGCCGTCAAGCTGGAAGGTGCCGTGCTGGGGTCTGGCCAGAAGGCACTAGCCCTTTTGAGAATAGACTGAGGGAAGCTTGCCTGCTGAGGCCGGGACCTGAAGGGGTTCACGTGCCGCGGAATTTCAAGGCTCCGATATCCGTCATTGTGGGACCTGGTCGGGTCTGGCAGTGTACCTTAGGTCCCGTCGGGTCCAGGCCCTCGCTCGGTGCGCCAGGTAGAGCTCGGGAGCTTCCGCAGGCTTACGATGAGCTCTTGCGAAGAGACACTGGGCTCACTTCCTGGGTCATTGAAGGTGCACGTTGCGAATCGCAGCTGGATCCAGCCGTTCTTCTATCGCGATATCCTATTGGTGCTCGACTTGGTTTTGCATCACTCTCCTCAGTCTCTAATCCAGCCAGCGCATGAAAGCCGATGCAATCTACCCGAGCTATGTAAGGACAGTTCACTGTCATTGCCCCGTGACCAGCTTCAAGCGCAGTCGCTCGCTTTAGTCTTACGGGTTCAACAATACCGGCGGGCGATCGCTGTGAGAGCTACTCAGCCTTACGATTTGAGATCTCCACCACATACTGTCTGCATGCCTAATGAGAGGGTTTGTGGATGCACGCGGGAGAGAACCCAAGAGATTTCGCAGCAAGATTCGGCAACGGCTGGCGCGGAGGTCTCAGCTTCCGACTGTCAACTTTTGGGTGCTGACAGTGGAATGTCGGGCAGCATTTGCTTGCGGTGGTGGCCACTGACGAACCAGCGACAGGGCACTGCCCAGCAGAGGGAGGACCCGGGCTGGAAAGATGGGATGGGCTGGATTGGATGATGGCTGTGACGTCGTGACGTGGGGTTCAGGAGGACTAGGATGTTTGACGGAATGTTGTAGAAGAATTGCTTGCATGTTCATGCGGCTGGTTGGATTGCTACGTAGATAAACCCACGCATGAGATGGTTTATATCAAGCATAACATGAGAGCTCAACCGTTCGGAAAGGCCCCAAATAATGCAGGTACTGGGCAGCTGTGGTAGGCTCCCGCATTTGGGACCCCCCTGATTGTGATCCGTGGTCTCCCTGCGCGGATGGAATTGGGATCCTCTACAAAGTGCAGGGCCTGTTGAGGATTGGCAAAAGAAGAGAGATTTACGAGGCAGGCGCGATTCCGATTGCGATCATTCGGCCCCCAAGGGCAGGGTGATTGGTTTGCGGAATTGAATGTCACCTCGAGCAGAAAAAGATTCTTGATGTTTCTAAGTTTGGAAACAAGGGCTCTCGACCGTTGTGGCTGAGCAGAGGGCGACGACGTCTGAAAGGACGAGAGCCTAGGATTGGGGGGCTTTGCTTGCGAAGTACCTGGCTTGTACCTTTGCAGGACTGCATGCTGCAGCTGAGTCGTTGTATCCATCTTTGAAAGTGATGAAGAATGAGGAAACATGCGACCTATGGCGCCGAGCTACGCCTCGTCGCAGTGATCCGTACCTGGTAAGATATGAAGGGATGGAAATTGGATGGAATGAGACGATGAGCGTTGAATCGAGGGGGTCTTCCTTTCCCTCCCGCTCCTTAGACAGAATACCTAAGCACCTAAGGTCTAACTAAGGTCAGGTAGGTAGGTAGGCAACGTGAGCCTCTGCAAGCTGTATTACCTTACGGGCAAGGAGAAGCCTTCAACCAAGGCACTTTAGTAGCGTCTGAGATGTCGCGTGGCAATGCTGTGGAATCCAAAGAACTAAGGTTGGCATTGCACAAACAACCGGTATCGCATGACCTGCGCCAGCATCGCCAGGTAGGCGCTGTAGACAGCTTTTTGCATCCGCGTGGCTGGTTCGGTCGACTGCCCTGACTGCTGATGCTGATGCTGGTGCTGGTGCTGGTGCTGGCGCTGGTGTTGGTGGCACCTGCCTGTGCTCACCAAAGGACAGGAAGGTGCGGACTGACAAGCAAGCTGCAAAAGAACGCAAAACCATACCTACCTCTCTTCTCATACCTCATTCAAGGAGGCCTTCAGCTTTCGGTCGTTCTCGTTTTCGCATCGACCTCTCCTACGCTCATCATCTTCTGCCATCTCTCAAACTTCTCCCCAAGCCACAGTCAACAAACCATCCGCCGGCGGATCTGCCAATTACCACGCCGAGTTCCTCCCATCTCTTCAACGATACTTCGATACCTACCTTATTTCAGCTGCCGGCAGCCCCTGTCCTCGCATTCGAAAAAGCCAAATAACGAGAGATGAAAAGGTTGTTCAAATCCAAAATACCATACGCGCCGCATGGCAAGGGAAATGCGCCGGCTTCCGGTCGAGATCCACAGAACAACGGCACCAAAAACACCTCGAGCGGTGGAACTCCCGCTGCACCTGGTCCGCATTCCATCTCCGGCCCGCGAATTGAGGTCTACCCACCTGTACCTGCACTCCTGCCTACACCTGGTAAGTGAAGAACGGAACTTGCCCTCTGCTTCAGCTGGTCTAGCCCTCGCTTTGGAGGCCTTGGGCCATCTAATTTCATCTCGGCCGAGGGTGCCCCCTTTAGGATGCTTTGCTGTTTGCTGCTCTCCTCTCTGGTCTTCTCCCTCGGGTCCCCGGACACCTCCCGCCGACCATCATCAACCGCCCCGGAGGTATCGCTCACGGCCTGTGGCAAGCGAAATACGCACAGTCAAACAGTCTGCCTGCACCGTCTTATGCACAGGGGCCCGTTTAACTGGACATGCTGGGCGCCATGTGCACATGCCAAATCCCCCCAAAAGGGTCATGGGTGCTGTGGTCTGCAATGGCACGCTATCACTGGCACTGTCTGACCTGGGCTCTTGATTGAAACCCTCGGACGAGTCACCCTGGCTGAAGACGGGATGGACGGCTGTCGAATGGTTGACGAAGGACTCCAGCGCTTACTGCCTGCTGCTTGTACATGCCTCATCCTGGCGTCTTCTCGATTGCCTTTCGGTACCTGTCACCACAGCCGGCTACTCCCTGCTCCGCCCACCGCAAAGTACAGACGAGGTACACTTGGGACTTTCGGCCTACCTGCAGCAGAATGGAAGCGCATCCCCAAAGCCAATGGACGCAGCACGCAAACCACAGCAAGCTGCGGCGTGCTAGCGCGCCTCTGGCACAGCGCCAGCTGCGTGCTGCTAAATGTTCTGCTGCTGCTGCGGCTTGCATGGTGGAGCAGCATCTCATAGCGAACCCCTCCTTCTCTATAACTGCCCCGGTCAGTCCCGCTCCTGGAACAATGATGGGGGGCCCAGAGACGATTCCCCCTCCTCCTCCTGACCCTGACCAAAAAGAAGAGAAATGCGACACTGGCACCTGGCACATTCATCCGGACGAGCTCCAATGTTTCACTAGCCAGACTGGGCACAAAAAAGGGGACGCGGACAACAACTCTGCACGCTAAAAAGAAAGGGCCCGCCGTCGCGATTTCCGATGCTTTGAGCTTCGTCCCTCTCCACCCCGCTTCCGGACGCCCTCAGTTCAGTGTCATTCCTTCGAGACCAAGGACTGAGAGAAAGCAGCCCGAGAGAAAGACTGTCGCAGACACAGCAAGCAGGAAGCCCCCGGCAGCCGAGAGAACCACAGAGAACCAGAAACACAGGGTGTCAAAGTACACACAGAGATCAGACTGCACGTTCCCGATTCTCTTTTTTCGCCGTCAACATATTGCAGACAGCCACCACCACACCTACACCTGGCTTCTCAGTCAACCCGAGCCTCTTATTCCTTTTTCGCCTATTTCCCCGTCCAATTCTCGCCCCTACCGCACCCTGGCCAGGGAGTTTGGCTTAGAGAAGAGAGACTGTCAGACGACAACCCAGCAGCACCCAGCACAAAAGTAAATAAAAATACAGCACTTTTGGGGGCTCCAGCAAGCGGCCGGCCACAGCAGAGTCAGCACAGCACAGCAAAGCAGCCCAACCTTACAGGCGCGGGAGGAAAAAAAAAGCTGGCGGTGGCTCCAACCTAAACGTCATTCGACCCCCGCTGACTGATTACCTCCTATTTATGCAGCTGCACCTCAGCCCAAAGGCACAACTGACGAGATGTCAAACTTCGGCGCAACTTTCGTTCCTGGAGGGTTCGACGACTATTACATGCCCGAGGTCGTTGCACCTTCGCCTCAGCGGTACGCGTATTCCCTCATTTTAATCTCAGGCGGATCTATCATGGGTCCCTCCTGACTGCCCGCTGGATCTGGCGATGGGCCCCCCTCCCCATCCTAACCCGCGCCGCCTTGTCTTTGTCCCTTTTTCCTCAGCCTGGTTGCTGACACAAGTCGTCTCTACAGTGTAACGCCCCAGGTCCCTCAGAACATGCAAAACGACCTTCAGCGCATGGAACTTGAAGCCCGCGAAGTCGACCCGAACCCCCGAGACCCCAACATCCAGAACCGCCACGGCCGCGAGCCGTCCTTGTCCTCCTACTCCAAGCCCACCGACCCCGGTGCGCCTGCCCTACCTCCCAAGGGCTACACCAACCCGTCCGCTGCCGCTGCCGCGCCCTCGTCCGACGACTTCAAGCCGTTCCACGAGAATAGCGCAAGCGGCAATCATCATACCATGCGGCCCAGCGCGGCCCCTTCCTTCTCCCCTTTCCCCAAGGTGAAGGGCGACAACATACCCCCCACAGATGAGGAGAAGGAGGAGATCCTGTGGAACGCCCGCGAGCATGTCCTGCACTCAAACAATGTCTCCATGCAGCTTTCCTGGGCTCGTGACACCTTGGCCTGGGCCGAGATTGTTGCTGAGGCCAGGTCCAAGGACCCGGAGAGCGGTCGTCAAACACCAAAGGTTGAGCACGAACTGCGCACCGATGCACTCAACATTGTCGAATACCTGGTTGGTCAAGAGCATCCCGAGGCGCTCTTTATGAAGGCAAAGTGGCTCGAGTTTGGCAAGTTTGGCTGCCGTCCCGACAAGAGAGATGCCTACTCAAAGTACACGCGCGCCGCAGAGCTTGGCTACGCGCGTGCCGAGTACCGGCTGGGCATGTTGTTCGAGAACTCAAACGACTATAGCAAGGCCGTTGAGCACTACTACCTAGGTCTGAGACTGAAGGACTCGGCGGCTATGTACCGCTTGGGTATGATGAGCCTGTTGGGTCAGCACAATCACCCGAAGGACTACCAGCGCGGTTTGGACCTTATTAGGGAAGCTGCAGACCTCTCTGACGAGGATGCGCCTCAGGGATCATACGTCTACGGCATGCTCCTTGCAAAGGACTTGCCTGACATTGAGGTTCCCGACGCGTTGCTTCCCGTTGACCTGCCGTTGGCCAAGATGTACGTCGAGAAGGCGGCCTACCTCGGATTTGCCAAGGCGCAGCTCAAGATGGGCCAAGCTTACGAGCTTTGCCAACTGAGCTGTGATTTCAACCCTGCCTATTCGATTCATTACTACGGTTTGGCAGCTCAACAGGGTCAACCTGAGGCTGCGCTTGGCGTCAGTCGTTGGTTCCTGTTTGGATACGAGGGCATCTTCAGTAAGAATGAGCAGCTCGCCTTCAAGTATGCTCAGGATGCGGCCACCGCGAAGCTTCCCACGGGCGAATTCGCCATGGGCTACTACTACGAAATCGGTGTCTACGTTCCCAAGGATCTGCGTCAAGCCAGGTTCTGGTATGAGGCCGCTGCAGACCACGGCAATAAGGATGCCGTCGGAAGACTCGACGCCTTGGATCACTCTAAGAGCTTGACCAAAGCCGACCACGAGACGACCACTCTTACGAGAATCAAGTCGCAACACGGATCTCAGCGCGGCAAGCGACCGGACCGTTTCAAGCAGCCTCAACAACAGATGCCTACCGTCTCGGAGAGCGCACCAGTCACACCAACCGACCCCGGATATCCAACAAGCACCTCCGCAAAGACGTCACCTCATCCCTCCCCGCGAGCTCACCCAGCTCAAGACACCGTCGATTACCCGGATCCCTCGCGGCCTAACAGCATGGGTAATAGACCCAATGCATTTACCGCCAACCTCGATGCCAACTTGGCAATTAGACCCAAGTCTGCTGCACCTTACCCTGAAGATGACAGGCCGGCGCCCCTCAACCTCAACAGACCCAAGTCAACGGCTCCTTACCCTGAAGACGATCGGCCAGGCCCGCGACCTGGAGCTGGCCCGCAGCTCTCCCCTCACTACAACACAGGAGGTCGCCCTCCAGCCGCTCCCCACTCTGATCGCCCTGGCAGTGCTTTCGGGATTCGCACTGGTCCAGGCGGCCCTCAGGGCATGGCCGGCAATGTCCGCCCATCTCAGTCAATGAACAACATGATTCCTCCTGCCGGTGCGGATCCCAGAGGCCGCCCTATGACGGGAGGATGGGATCAGTCCGGTTACCGCCAACCGAGCCCTGGTTCGGGCCCTGGGTCTCGACCCGCTACGACACAGCCCTACCCGGTGTCCCCTGGACTCCCCTCGAATCCCGCCATGAACAAGCTCACCAAGCAGAACACTCAACAGTTCGCCAAGCCCCAACCCTCACCTCCTTTCCAGCAAGGAAGCTACGGACCGAGCGACTATGGCCAACCGGCGCAGGCGCAAGCTCAACCCGGTCGAGACTACGGACCTAGAATGTCGTCCATCCCCCCTGCAGAACAATATGGCTACGGTAGACCACCCAGCGCCGCGCCGGGCGGCATGCCTCCGCGAACCGACTCGATGCCGCTCAGCCCATCTGGTCAACCACGGCCTCAGGGTGGTCCCGGCGGCGCTCCCCGACCTTACGCTAATCGACCGGATCTTGTCGATCAGGGCCCTCCCGGCCGCGTCGGCAGTGCACCGCCCTCTTCTCAGCCACGACCCCAGCAGAAGCCTAGCCCGGCTCCTAGTGCCCAAACGATGCCTCCCCCGAAGAAACAAGCGACAGGCCAAGGACCTGCGACTTTTGAGGAGATGGGCATCCCCAAGGGCAAGGATGATTCGGATTGCGTGAGTCTTGCCTTGTTGCTCTTGTTTAAGAATATCTGACTGACCGTGACGCAGATCGTGATGTAAATTTTCGCAGATACCACAGCCACTTGACGATGAGATGCTTTCCACTTTTATACCGGGGTAGCTGAAGCGTTTCATGCATGT
Source organism: Colletotrichum chrysophilum (assembly GCF_026319265.1). Classification (NCBI taxonomy): domain Eukaryota; kingdom Fungi; phylum Ascomycota; class Sordariomycetes; order Glomerellales; family Glomerellaceae; genus Colletotrichum; species Colletotrichum chrysophilum. Next base: position 146,844 of record NW_026517387.1, on the reverse strand, counting down.
AGATAGCATTCCAGTTGGGCCGCATAGATGGCCAGTGGGAGTACAACGGCACCGAGAGAATTGCAATAACCCAAGAATTATAAACTTTGTCTTTCGTTAGGTTGTGAAATTTCACGCTCTCCTTCAGTTGGCCTCAGAGGCAGCGTATTGCTTAGCAAGTGGCGCAATGCAGTCCTCAAGACTGGTCCAGCCCTTTCCTCCCCCCAGCTTCTTCATCAATTCCGTCGCTCTCTCGTTGGCGATTTTGCCTACGTCGACACCGAGATCGGGGAGGTCGGCGGGGAAGTTACGGCTAGGCTGCGTTTCGCGGAAGACGGCGAGGATGTCGTTGATGTTGAAGCGGCCGGCATATGCGATGAGGCGTTCGGACTGGACGTCTGGGAAGAGCAGGGCGGCGATGTGGATGCGCGCGATATCGACCACGTCGCAGAACCATTGGGCTGGGAACATGGCGACGAATTCAGGAGAGACGTGGCCCTGCCAGAGAGACTTGAGGATTCCGACTGCGGTCGGGAAGCCCTGGTGCTCTGGAAGGAGGACTCGGCCCAGAGCGGCGTTGGGAACAACTTTCACACACAGGCCATCAGTTCTATGTTGTCAACGTCTGGTGCTGGGATATCACTTACTCGAGTTCAATGTGAACCCGGGCTTCGCCTCAGAATACCACTTCCACAACGCCTGCTCGGCCTTTGTCTTTGCGGCGGAGTAGGCGATATAACCCCCCGCAAGACCGCCGGGCCCCTTGCCGGAGTAGGCGATGGCAACGGCTTGCTCGTTGTACGTGTCGGCGTTGACTTCGTAGGGGACGTTGGGGGTCGGCATGGCGGCGGCGCCGGAGGAGGAGGTGTAGACGAAGCGTTTGAGGGACGGGGTTGAGGCGGCGGAACGCGCGATGGAGAGAGTCGCGTCGACGTTTGGGGGCACGACGGCGTTGGGGTCCGGGTTCATATTCGTGATTGCGATTGTGTGGATCGCGCCGTCGGCACCTGGGTCTGGGTGTTAGTGCTCTTGGCTCGTCGGCAGGCGAGACGGCGAGGGCTACCCTTGAGGACTTCATCAAAGGCGCCGTTTTTGGTCACTTCGGGCACGGCGTGGAGGGTGAAGCGGCCTGGGCCGTAGGTCTTTTCGAAATGGGCTGAGAGCCAACTGTACTTTGCGGCGTCGCGGACCGTGCCGCGGACGCGGTAGCCGGCGGCGAGGAGCTGGTCGACGATGTGGGATGCTATGAAGCCATTTGCGCCCGAGACCACGATTGTGCTGTCCTTGGCCAAGATGGGGTCTGAGATTGTTAGGGAGGACATCGTGAGTGAGTGTGATGATGATGATGATGGGTGTGATGGCTGAGAGGCATGATGAGCTGAGATTCTGGGGGTTCTTGAGCGAGGATGGCTTTATAGGTTGAGGCCTCGGACATTGGAGGGGGTTCGAAAGTCCGTTGATGCTGGGCCAAGACGTTGTGGTTGTGGTTTTTGGTGTTGTCGTCGTCATTGACGATGTTGGAGAAGCGGGAGGAAGGGGTGGGCATCCCACCGGGGCCGGAGGGGATTATGTGAGCAGCGGACGGAGGCGGGGCCGGTGGGATCCGGGGGTGTGGGATGGCAAGGTATGGTTAGATTTCTTGGCTCTTGAGCATTGACTGCATGCTGGGTGGCCGTTTACTATACAACGTGGCCTACGGATGTCGTTGGTATCCGTCGTGGGTGCACGGAAGTCAGCGTGCTGTTGGGTTCATGCAATGTCGGTCGGTGAGATGGGTCCATACCCCGAGGCCGGGCGGACAGGCGATTGCGGGGCCCTGCTCCGGTCGGCGCTCCACACTAAGCCGAGACAGGAGAACGAACAATGAACTGCATGGCTGTTTCTGGATTTCACCAGCTTACTGCCGCAATTCGTTGGGGAAGGGACTCGAAGATGGTTTCGCGACCTGCCTGGGGCTTTTGGAGGCAATGGCACCATGGCAAAGGGCAGACGTGTTGGTCCAACTGCGCCGCTGCGGCTACCCGCATACCCTGCAGCCGCAGTCACACCTTTGCCGCCGGCACCCACCTGTCAAGATCAATTGCTGCCCAGAGCCAGAGGAGAGGGGTGAATTTTCCCTGGCTGGTGAGACGCGTTCTCCTCGTGGGAGGAAAATTAAAAATCGCGGTACCACGTGGTTTTCTTCATTGTGATGTTCGGGTGCCATAGGTCGGTGCCGAAGTGATGAGTTGATTGTAGGTGTCAATGTTGGCAAGGTGACAGCCGTTTTACTTACTTTCTTTTCTTCCTTTCTTCTGACGGACCCCTGTACTTATCAATATCTCTCCCCGGTGGCCGCGATTGGTTGGACCGAGCCTGGAAGCAAACAGAGTCTGCAGGATATCAAGCAGCGGTCTGAGAAAAGGGGGCAATGCTTCGTTCTCAATCTCATGTGTCTTGATGGATTCAGTCTGCATCTATCCGTCTTGGCCGTCGAGTAAGGATCCATCTGGATTTTGAGTGAATTTTCGCCATCTGACGAGTTGACATACGGCGGGGTCGACCATTTCCCACTCCTGCTCCCCGTTGTGATCGCGCTTTTCTCCAGAAAGCCCCTGGGAGTTTGTTCTTTTGGGACTTGAAAGTGTTTTTTCTCTTCCCGTCCACCAGGCTGCCTGTATGTTACAGATCAGCATCTATCATTAGATGTGATTTTTGAAACTGAAGGCTCTCATATCTCGCAGTCGTTGGTGGCAGGTCAGCCACCTCGTTCTTCACCCTCACCCACCACCGCACGTCACATTTGGTCTGCACCCTCCTCACCTTCCGACCGCACATTCCCCAGACGCACATCCTCACCTTCACCTCCGAAAAGTAAATAAACTAGCTGCCCCGTCGCGAGAGGCGGTCGACGCGTTGGCGTGTCTGCCTAGTATTTACTTACTTCACCCTCTGCTGTCAACTCTAACCTTCCCACCCACCACCCCAGCCAAGCTCCCCAGCCATCACCATTGCGACAACACAGCGCCGTGAACTTTTCGCTGTTTGCACCTGCGCCACCTTCACAACTGTACAGAACCATCATCAAATCAAGCATCGTGTGTAAGTGCTTTACTTTGGACTCTTGGTTTGCGTTTCACATGCTGTTACCCATGTATTTCTTTTTTTTTTTCTTGGGCCATTTCCCACTTATTCTGTGCGACCTTTCATCCTGCACTTGCTTCTCTGCGCCTCCCCTTACCCTTTTTGATTGACATCAAATCCAGGCAGCACAACAAAGGCACCATGGCAAGCGGAACTCCTGGCCATATACAGTCGGGAACTTCGCATGGTCCTCAGAAAAAGAGAGATCGCGACCTCTATGCCGACAGCGACGACGACGAGGAGTTCATCAATGCTAAGCGACAGCGAAGTCTGATTGTCTCTTCCGGCTCGAAGCATGTCCGAATTCGCTATGGCGTTGACGAAATCAAGGGCGCTCTTCGTGGAGAGCTGTTGTCTACCCCGGCCATGCAACCGCTTGTCCAGGAGCTCATCGGAGAGATGCTTGAGATCACCCAGACAGAGAGACGTGTCTTGTGCGAAAACACTTTCTATGCGCGTACCAAGGCTGCTATGAAGAACCAGCAGGCCGATGAGCTTATTGATCTTAAGCGCTATCTTCTCGCAGAGACCTTCATTCGCATCGACAGTTGGTCCTTTAGCGCCCTGCGTGAGTGGTTTGACTTAGTGCACAGACTTGGCCTTGAGAGAGAGTTTCGAGACATGTATTGGGAGGACAACCAGCGTGCCTACAGTGTTCAGATCGCCAAGCTTGCCAGCCATGTGAGCCCTCCCAAGATCCCTCGCACCAAGGACAACCACGTGCGCCTGTCTGCTGAATACGGAAGCAACGCCAAGGACATTGTTTCACGCTCTGTCTTCGTCAAGGGCCGAGGCCATCCCATCATCCGGAGCGCTGTTGCTATCATGGTTTTGGCGGGACAAGAGAACCCTGAGAACAAGGACAATCGCTTGGAGAACATTGCCAGAATCTCTCAGATTTGGGCCGCATGGTGCATTGCGAAGCACGGCGAAGATGAGACCGAGCGGCAGTTCCTTGCCGCGCTCATTCACGACCGCTATCGAGAGAACGACTTCATCAAGACTTGCTTTTTTTATGTCCGAGAGGAACTGGAGAAGTTGGCAGTCAAAGTCGACAAGGACGAGTTCAAGAAGTGGCAGAGAATGCACTGGAGATGCCATCTCATCTCCATGTCCGAGTACCGAAGCCGACCAGTGGCTCTCAGGATCAACGAGGTGCCCAGCAAGGATGCCCGCAAGGCGTCTACCACTCGCGACGATGAGGGCAGCCTCAATGCTGCCATTGGATCCATCAAGCTGAAGGCGACCACGAAGAAGTCTGCTACGGCCATCCCTGTCGACTCCAAGCAAGCCATCACCAAGAACCTCCAAGCCCAGGAGTCGCCCGTCGAGACTGACAAGAAACCCATCGCTCGGAAGAAGCTGAGGGTGGTTTCCAAGTTTCAACCTGAGGAGACCTCCAAGTCCGATTCCCAGGCCCCGGAAGCTTCGATGGCTCCGCAGTTTCAACTGCCACCGCAGCTTCTCCGTCAGTCCTCATCTACGACCGCCTCCCCATCGCCGCTGCCTTCGCCAGGCCCCTTCTTAGGCCTTAGCCACACCCAAATCAACGGAATGCTTGGTTTCCTCATGAAGGTGTTCAATGCTTCGGAGAGCAATGAGGGGGTGAATGAGAAGCAGTGCGCGGTGGACCACCAAGCCGTTCCGACGAAGCTAGACGAAGACGTCCTTGAGAGAATCAGCGCCTTGGAGGATAGACTCAACGCGTTCTCAGAGTTCTCTGAGAACATCATCGATGCCGTTCAGACGCTTGGTGACCGCCACGCTCACTTGGATGATACCCAGAAGTCGATGGACAAGAAACAGAATGGCATGCAGGAGTCTGCGAACAACGAGTTTCGCTCCATTACTGAGAAGCAGACGGCCCTGGCTCAGAGACAGTCGTCGGTGGACGGTGAGCTTGGAGCCTTGACCCGTAGGCAGGTTGGAACCCACGATGAACTTGGAACCGTCGCGGACAGACTAGCTTCCCTGGAGTCAATCACAAAGCAGAGACTCTCGGAGCAGGATAGAAGCCTGAAGCAGCGAATCTTTGAACAAGAACGAACCATCAACCAACTTCAGCAAGATGTCGATCTCTTGATAGAAAAGCAGAACCCCAACTCCCGCAAGCGCCCTTTCGACTCTCCTCGCAACGAGTCTCCTTACGCTCCTAAGGGTCCGTCGGCTATGATGAGACAGGGCCCGGGATACCACGAGAAGACTTCCAAGAGATTCGACCGACGCTGAGCACATCGACGGGCGAAAAGTAACGGAACGAGCAGTTCTGGGTGAAGATGAGCGTCGACGACAACAACAACAACGTCCCATGAATGACGATGAATGCCGATCGCGGATACCAAAGATGACGATGACGGATGATAAGTGAAGGATGATACCGGGAATATCGACAGTACTCGGTTGGAAGTGGGCGATACGAGACGAATTGCTTTTTGATCATGATGGCATAGCAAAGGATCGTGACGGATATACCCATGTAGGATTTCATTCTAAAAAGGGGATTGGCTGAAGGAGTTTGGCGGATACGCATGTGCATCGATGGATTTGCTCACTTGGTTCAGGGAGAACCAAGTCTCTTTTCACTTTTCTGGGATGGTCAAGGGATGATTGTATGATAACAGGCCGTGGATAGGATCGCCGCATTAGATAGCAAAAGTTTTGATAAAGCCATTTTCCTTCGATAATGCCTGTTCGAATCCCCATTCATCGTCGTCTTTTGTATTTCACTTGGACAATGTAGAACCGAATTTGATGGATGTCTCTTAAACTCATTGGCCCCTCGGCGGTCTGAGAACCACGACCTCGCCGGACCCCTTCAACTCAACATCTCCATCTCCAAACGGAACAACTAAAGTCTTTCCTCTGTCTATATCCAACGCCTTTTCTCCAGCAACCCACATTTCTAAAGCTCCTTCGCAAACAACCAAAACAGCAAACCCACTTTTCAACATCTTCTTCCCACGAATCTCAACCCTTTCTAAATCGAAATACTCCTTTGCGACATCCGGTAGTGCAACCCCGATACTCGCATCCGATGTAACAAGTCTCTCGACATCCCCCCTCGTCAGTTTCCGCGTATCAACAGCCGTTAAAGCCTTCTCGAACCCCAGCCCCAAGTGCCCGTCCTTAAACCCGTCGATGTCGAAACCCTTCCAATCACAGAGAATGGAAAGATCCTCCGGCTCCTGCACCTCGATCAGAAACACGCCCTCCCTGATGGCATGCGACGTCCCCGGCGGTACGTAAACCGTCTGACGAGCCTTGACATCCAACCGGTGCATCCGCCCGAGCATCCCCTCCACGTCCTGCCGCTCGACCAAGCCCAATAACTCCTCATGAGTCACATCCTCCTTCAAACCCAGGTACACCTCCCCCGGCGTGAGGAGATACCAGGCCTCGGCCTTGCCGTGCTTCGCGCCAACGTGCTCCCTCGCCCAGTCCCGGTGCGGGTGCGCATGCACCGGAAGCCTCTGCCCCGCGTCGAGCAGCTTGACGAGCAGTTTCGTGTCCGTCCCGAACGCGGCTAAGTGCCCCGGACCGAGCCAGTATTCGGGGTCCGCGGCGATGGCGTCAGCTAGCAGGCGGCCGTCGGGGAGGACCGTCATGCCCAGCTTGGAGCGCGCGCAGCCGAGGCAGTACGTCGTCGAGGCGATCCAGTCTTCGGGCTCATTCGGGCCGGACGGCTTGTCTGAGCGGAAGGATGATATTTGAGGACCTCCTAGGTAGAACCGGGCCGGCGGCTGGTTTGCGGGGAAGACGATGGGGGCCATGAGGATGGATGGACTGTTACAAGATTCGATTTACACAAGGATGTGGCGGCTGCTGGGTGAGCTCCTTATTTGAATATGCACGGTTTGCCGGAACTCTGGCGAAGATGACAGAAGGAACAAGACGGGTGAGGCATACTTATAATCAGCTACTTCCGTTAGCTTCAGAGACGTGCAGAGGTGAAGTCGGCAAATGTGGATTGTGGTCCGACCAACGATGCATCCAACGGCGGGCCAGCAGCGTCATCTTAGCATCCAACCAGCATCGTTCATGGGCGGGCGACCCCTGCTAACGGGAACCAGACTGGCGTTGGTTCTTCCCCCGCATGCTTCGGCGTGCCCTGCGTGTGCTCTGCCCCTCACCACCAACACTGTCCGTCGTGAGAAGTCGAGCAACTTTTCCGAGACTCCCGTCTCGGCTGGGTTTCCCATATGCCACCGAAGGTCACGTCGCGATGATGAAGACGGCAGACGACAGCATCAAAGAAGGTATATGAGAAAGAAGCAAAAGATTCGAGGAATATAAAGAGGCTATTCATCATCAATTACCTAGTCCAAACTTTGGAAACCCCTCTTATTTAGGCCACGTGTTGTGATTCAATCAATCAAAATGGAGGTTGATGGTTGATCAAGCTGCCGGATTGGCTGAATTACATCAACGACAAGTTATCATACGAGTGTCTAGATGTGACCTGGTTCTTCTAGTCCATCGAGTTTAGGGTCTGAGGTTTTCAACATGGCACCATCGATCATGAAGACTGTCGCACGAACCATCGCGTTTCTGATGAATTGTTGTATATTCCCGAGCACCAGCCGTGGCATGCAACAGGCGTGAGCCTGATTGGAAAATTTCGACACTGCTACATGTTAGAAATACTACAGCAACTGAAATTAGAGGGCGGACTGACGCAGGCCCTTATTAGGATATCAATTTGGCAAGAAGGACCCGCAACACAGGGGGTATGTGACTTGCACCAATAGCGGCCTTTCTACACATACTTGTGACAACGTCCTCATTGTTGTGCTTACCTGGGAAGCTCGGACACTGGCCGTAGATTGGGATCCAGCAAGGAGATCAGGGCTAACAGTGAACCATTTCTCGAAGCCGCACTAAGAATGAGTAGGTAATTTGGGGTTGTTGATACGTTGTTAAGGACCAGTATGCACCTTCACCCTCATGATTGTTTTTAGAACGGCGCTATGTGGTAGTTGAAGGGTTTGAACACTTACTTTGCCGTAGCTGAGGCTTGACGTCTGGTTGATAATGTACTTGAAATACGCAAGTATGATACCCGTTGACAGCCGCTGCTACAAGAACCTTGAAAAGTGAGTAAGAAGCCATCATACTTTCGCGATCACTTTACTGGTGTTCGTCAGGCCGCCTCTTCGCTTGTAAGGAGTAACAGCAAACAAGACTGTTGATGTCTCGGAAGAGTGCGATGATAAAGGCAGATTGCTGAATTGCTCATGTGGTATTCCGAATTCTCAACATTCCGAGGGGAGTCCACCGTGATCGACTTATGACGTCTTTCTGTCCCACGATTGGAAGTCGGAAACAGACCGCAGTTGCTGGAGCATCGGCCATTTTATAGCTTCAGTACAAACACCGAAGGCGTTATTAACCTGATGAAAATGTGTCCTATCGGAAATAAAAGCTGTCCTATCGTGGACACTGATTGTGAACTCGTTGAACATGAGTCAAGACGTTCGGTTGCGTCTGCGTCCGTCTCAAGACGTCCGATTCTAAGCCTAACAACACTGCTGGCGACCAAGAAATTGACCTTAAGTGTGATTGATTGTCCTGCAACTACCTTCAATGCAGAGCACGTAGCTGCTGTCTGCAAACGGCCCCTACCGTTGGCCAAGTAGCGTTGTTGATCCTTCCGTGTTGATAACTTTGGCAAATCAACCTGCTGCGCTGGTTGGAATGTGACGGACGAACTTGCCATGCGAGGCAGTCACAGGAGCCATATCTTCAGAGCTACCCTCAGTCTCAGTGCACTTCATTCATGTCCGGATGATAATGAGGTAGCTTTGTCGTTTATCTCGGGTTCGGATACGCTGCTTGAGCCGGTAGCCGGCTCGGGTTTTCATAGTTTCAAAGTTGTGGAACGCCAAGGTGGAGGGAGTGAAGACAGGGTATTGACAGTGCAAAGCATGCAAATCCTTTTTCCACGTGTCTAATGGACGGCTTCGCGCGGGAATGCGACGGAGGAGCATGGGAATTCATAGTACGATCCCGGGTTTCCGTCACTTCAGAAGTCGCCATGCGAAGTAAAGAAGCCCATTGCCTCGGGGACATAGGAACGGTCATTTTTGGGCTTGTGTCCGATTAATGAACGTGGCTCTGTCCGATGCAAGGTATTAGACGAACCGGCCTACTCACCGCGCCCAAATTGGGTTTGCGAAAATAAGCTCAGCGGTCGCAATTGACTCGCTCGTCTCACTTGCTATGACTCGCTCATGTAGAGATAGTTGCTGATTCAAGTAATAAGGACTACGATCCACAAAACAAGGCCAACATGAGGCCAAGTCTCAGAGCTAGGTAATCTATTAGACTCGACAACGGAGACTGATCAATGGGGCCGCATATTCAAAGATTTGCGAAGTACGAAGTAGCCCAAGGAGCGGTCAGTTATCATGATCGGAATTCTGTTATAAATCTCGAGCCCAAGTGCGAACAACGGATTTCTATCTTCATTCTCTCACACACAGAGATACTACTGTTCACATTGCGCCCCAACGACATATCGAAACATACTCTCCCACAACACATCACCATGAAGCTTTCACAGGGACTCATCGCTGCCTCTTTGGCTGTCGGTGTTATGGCAGGGTGCCGACGGGCACCCGAACTGTGCAAGTCAGACGTTGGTCCTATCTCACGAGGCCTGACAACCGGATGGGTTTGCAGTCTTCCGGAAGATATGCCCTGCCAAACGACTTGTGAGATTACTGGCGAGAGGCAACGATCCGAGCCTGGTGTGGTCGGATGGGAAACGATGAAGTGCTGCAAGCCGCAGACCGACTGTAAGGCAGTCATGAACCTAAAAAGATCCATAATAGGAATGCTGACAAACACGTGCTCTGAAGGTTGAGCGGAGTTCAGGCTACCTAGCTAGGACACAATCGTCCATTGATGGGATCAATATCATCATTGTTGAGAGCACCGGGGTATGGAAAAGCCTTGCGGTCTGCAGGGCTGCGCGTCCACTGACGAAAGTAAAAGGCGAGCTCCAGGAGGGAACAAAACACTGCTTGAATGATATGGTTAAGCCATCTTGAAGCTCATCATTCTTGTGAAACACGACCCAAATCAAAACTTCTGAATTCTAAGTCACCCCGAAAGAACGGGTCATGGCTTGAGTTCAAATACTTATGTTTTTGCATAGCTGTATGCATACAATAATGCATCTCTCTGTAATACTGTCATGGAACCTGATGCGAGATCTTGTGATGAGGTGATTTTTAGAGTTTGCGAACCCGCTGCGATCCATAATAGTGAAGGGACGCACTCCTAGCGTGGAGGGAGCGCGTGCATCGTCCTTCCTCTTCAGTGGCTTTGGGGAAAGACGCCGACTTTGTCCACTATGCTGAGTTTGATGCTGCTAATTTCAGATTTGATGAAGTGATCTGTGCCCGTTTCGTGGGCCTTCGAAAGCCACCAACTCAGTCCTCCCACCCTCGGAAAGGGCGAGTGTTGCGTTACTAGTACGAGATATTTCGGTTCATATGCTGCCCGATCTGGGAAAGTTTCCCCGAAGCCACGGAGTCCCGACTGGAGTGGACCCCCCGCATTCCGGCACCGGCGGTCACCTAGCGTGGCAGCATTTCCAGATTTTGAGGTGTCCTCAGACCTCGACAAATATCTGCGGGCGTAAACAAACCTCTTTTCCATGACTTAATATCTCGCATAGAGACACGCATAAGTACCGAAAGATCTGGGATTTGGAGGAGCTCGCCCCAAGCATGGCGACAGAATCCGAACTGGCTGTGACGACCCTCCACAGTATGGGGAGGGTCAAGTCTTCATAGTCAACTCAGACGCGTGCTTTCGTCACATACGACCATACCCATTGGAGAACTCGGGATCCCGTCCGCTCTCCCATAGATAAGCCAATGAGGGCTGGAGTAGTAGTCGGGTCGGTGACGACCGGCGAATGCCCGGTGTTGTATGTCTTATGCCGTGCTATACCTTTTTGGCTGATCTATGTGAGCTATGATTGTCTAAACTTCGTTTCGCCTAGGGAGGAGATCTTGACGACACGATGGCTTAAAGTCTTCGGATGTAGACTCAACAGTTCACAGAATGGTTTGATGGCTTTTTAATGACGATGATACTATTTGTTTAGAGTGCTGGTGTTGCTAACCTGTGACCTGTCACTTGAGGATCTGCTGAGTAGCCATGTCAGGGAATAAGATCTACTACACGATACGCTGATGAAGTTCGTTTCATTAAGCTACCATATTGGATAGCTTCACCATAGAATCCCTCAAGCGTCTGGCATGGAGCAGGACAAATCAAGTCTGACTCAGACTTATGCCTTGAATATACCGTACTTGGCTCGGCATCGTGAATCACCCGTACCACCCACATACTGGCAAGATTCTCGAAACTTGCAGTTATCGAAAGCCGAGTACCCTGTGAACCAATTGCCGCTAAAGTGCTTGCATTCAAGAAATGGCTGATCGTTGATGCGAGTGTAGCCAAAGTCGCACACCTTGCCGGTGATCTCATCGTTTGTGGTGCCATCTGCATTCAAGCAGGCGCAGTACTTGTAGTGGTCGCAAGCTCGAGTAGTTAACGCGAAAGCGAGAACGGAAAGAACAAATGTTGCCTTCATGGTGATGTAATAAGGCTGCGGCAGCGACGGTTAGCTGGGTGCTCCTTGCGTATGAGATGGGCCGAGTGGCAGTACTGACTAAAGACTGTGTGATGAGCTTGTGCAGTTTTAGTTCCGACTTGTAGGTATTAGAAGTCGGACGGGCTTGCGATGTGTCTGCGAATCGCTGATGGTTTTATAAAGTCGCCCTTTCGTCTTCAAGGAGCAAAACTTTCAACTGCAATTGTATTGTTGACGGTATCGCCGACTTCAGCCACCGCGCTTCATCGCGCCCTATGCCAGGTTGTGGGTATTGTGACTCTTGGCGTAGTGTAGATTCCCCTTTTGACTGACTCAACTCAGTATCAATCAGACTTGTAGGTTAGCCTTCATTTCAGCAGCCGCAGGGAGAGGTGCATCACTTTAGAAGCAACTACTTGCCAAGAGTGCCAAGAGTGTTAAGATTCTGACCGCGTACCTAACCGCGTATCTCACTAGTCATGAACACTGGGTTGCGCCTCGATTTACTAAGCGGTTAAGTCGATCTTGATTCTCATTCGTTGTTACGACCCGGTACGCAATACAAGAGCAGCGGCCGTGCGGTGCTCAGAGTCAGCCACGCTCTCGGTCTCGGATTTGCCCCATATCTAGATATCATATCAGCCGTTTGTCTTTGGCAATCTCGTACTTGGCTATTTTTCGCATCATTGCGAGAAATCTGAGGTCGCATGGTCATGCGTGCAGCAGTCCGACTGCATGATAGGATAGCCTTACAGCTAGTTGCTTCGTGGCCGCATCATTGGCAATCGAAGCATTCATTGCGGCAACGCCGGCAGTATCATTCGCATCGAGAAAATTGGCCTTTACAGATGACAAAAGAACCCAAGATGCCACCATCGCATTCATGAGCACTTCTGTGAAGAGTTGATATAACTTCGCCCTGTGCGTGCTTTTGTCCCGGATAGTATTTGTTGGGTAGAGAGTTGGTCATAAGAATGTGCTGCTACAAGACACGCGTCCGTCCAACGTAAAGAATCTTACACGTCTGCTTCGACAGTAATGAGAGAAGGGCCGTGTGTGGTATTCGCCACGGCACGACACGGGGGCGGGGGGCCGGAGTGTCGCTGGCGGGGCCGCGGATAGGGCGTTGTAGCCGGGAACTGGTTGTTGCATATCCTGCGATATATTTACAGATCTGCGCGAGCTAAACTTGGTAATGAAGCACAGGCTCGAATTTCCCACAAGACGTCTGCCTTCTATTATCAGGGGACCTCGCCGACGTGGCTCTTGGCGCATGTAGTTGTTCAGGCCACTCCTGAGCTCAATCATAGCCCTCGGAGGCAGCCGGAGACTACGCGCAACTTACGTTACCCAGAACTCACTATTATCTACTCACACGAAACCTTGCCAGGGACTGCGCAGATTACATGAAAATTCTGTCAGGCCTGGTCTATGCGCCGTTCACCAGCGCCTGTCGTAATGCCATCCACGATTCCAATACCAGACCACATTGGACCATGCGTTCAATCGGCATCGCCTGTACGGAGCCATCTTCTCTCACGGAGTCCTAGCTTGCTATGATGCAGTGGTCACGTATTGTCCGAATGTCCGGCGCCTAATCCGAAGGAAATTTATTCAGATCCTTTACGCGAATAATGTTATCTCCAGGGCGCACTTTGCAAGACTTACGTTAGTCCTGTGTCATTATTTGGATTCAAAGTCGCAAGTAGCATCCTTAATTTACGAGCGAATTGCCACTTGAGGGTGCCAGAGCCTGCTCCTTGGTCTCTTCTTTATCGCCTCGATTGGTTTCAGCGAGCCGTCTCTTTCCTTTTGGGAGATCATTGGTCACGAGTCAACCGCGAAGAAGTCATGTTATGCCACAAAAGGTTTGGGTGTATCACCTATTGCTGAAGCCCCATGAGCTAAAGTTGAGTTTGCGACCAAAATCTACACATCAGACAAGTGATTCTGCAATGCATCTACCGGAAGCTCCTTGCCAACGTAATTCGGCACCCGCTCAAACATCTCCCAGGACGTGTGCTTGAGAAGATGGATCTGGTCCCTTACCCATGCTTCTACCTCCTCTTGGCTTGGCATCTCGCCCTCGGCATCACGCTCATTGACTCGCTTGATAGCCAGGTCGCACCGCTCTCGAAGCCGCCAGAGCTTCTGCGCCATGATAGTATTCCTTCCCTTGACAAGGCTGTCGCAGCGCAGATTGAAACTCCTCAGCGATGTAGCCGTGTCGTCCGCGTCAGGATCGAGGAAGTCATAAGAGTTGACCAAGCTCAGACGCTCACCGCAGTTGCGCACTCGTATGGCCGAGTGCTCTAGATATCCGCCCGTCATCATGACAGCGCCGCCGACGGAAGCTCCTCTCACCTTCTTCATTCGCCCGTCGCCCATCTTGATGACCGTCTCGCCGCCGAGCATAGTAGAGGTATCGCTGAGCATGAGAACAATTACGACGGGGGCCATATCTTTGTGCCACATATCAAGGACCTCGTCTTCATCCAGATCTCCTTCAGAGACCAAGTCGGTCGTACGAGGCTTGGGCTTCATCGGCTCCTCGGGCAGCTCGTAAGGGCTGCTGACTCCGCCGCCGTCGCCTAGCTGTACGTTGATGTACCCTAAGGCGACCTCGCCGCTCTGGAGTCTCAAGGCGTGCCCGTAGGCGCTGTTGACTGCAGCCTGAGTGACAGGATGATTCCATGCTTGCTTCACGAAGATACCATCCTGTTGCAAAATATCAGAATCACGAGCTTCTGTGATGTCTCATTCGGTAGTTATTTTGGAAAATACTCACCCCTTTGGAGTCACCGTACCCGCGGATAATGCAGTACTCCTTCTCTCCGTACGTTTTCATATACTTATCCAGAAATTCGCGTCTGAAGGCCTCCCGGCGAATCATCCGGATGCCCTCCTCCGAGAAGAGGTGGAAAGGCTCCGTGTAGCACATGTCAGGACATCCCTTCGGCACCGGGAGTCCGAGGTCTGTAAAAGTATGGCGGCGGGTAGGAGGTTTGTAATCAAGATGAATGGCGGGGTCAAAGGGGGGGATATAGAGCTCCGCTTCGATCTGCTCTTGTGTCATGGGCATCGCCTTGGCGAGCGGATCTGGGCAGCTGAGTGTCACGGTGGCCATTTTGACGATTCGAAGTGCTGCTAGTTTGGATGTAGTGCAAGAGACTGCTGAAGAAACGTTTGATAATTGCCAAAGTTGATGGGCTCATACATAGGAAAGAGAGGGTTCTGTCGTCAATTTAAAGTTTCGAACTCAGCTGATCTTCACAGCTGACGATGAAGTATCACAGGCTTCGGGAGGACCCAAGAGAGGACAGCCGTCTTTGGTCCAATTACAGGCCGAACGAATAGAAATACCTATAAGGGAATTTAGACAGAGTAACCTAGTCGTGAAAGGCATCCGAATAGAGCTTATCGTCTCGAAGTGTTGTCGTGTGATTCAGTCAGAGGGTGTATCATCACGTCCTCCAAGGACGCAAAGGTACATGTGGCCCGCATCGATCGACCGCAGCAAGGAAAACGTCCCGGTATAAACTCTGGCAAGATCCAAATTCATTGGTACAGCGTGTGCTTCGTGTATTACTGGCAATTCTATCCTTTTCCGGAATGAGATGCCGGTGTACTGTCTTACCGCGAGACGATCTATCAGTTTGCTCGGCGAGTAGAAAGACTCTCTCCAGCTCCTGAGCTTATCTTCTGCATGTGCACTAACGCATCTCACGGCAACCAACGTCACAACCCCAAGATAGGCTCAGAAATCCTTGTCGACTACGGCAAGGTAGGCAACAGGCCTCGTGCCATCGAACCGGCCATACTTCGTAAGTCCTTCACCCTGACTACGATTTGGTTGCGCGGATCGCGCATGATGTAGGACAATACGAAGGGGCTATTTATTTGGTGACCTTGAATAGCCCAAATAAATCTCCGATATCACTCCGCACGAAAAGGCATGCCCCGGGGAAAGTTACCTTTACCGGGGCTCCGAAAGCGGCCCCACAACAAGAGGGCCGATATCTATCTTGATAACAAAACCAATCACTTCTCCGCATCACTCATTGTCATCTCTGGGCATCTTCTCATGTACATGGCGAGCATATATTTAACCAGTGAGTTACTCCGATTACGGCTTGAATGATTTAATGAACCACCTCATGACCATTTGCCTTAGAAAATGAAGCATCACGTCGTTTGTCTGGACGCCGCAGAGGCTACCTTCCCGGATTTCGATTTCCCGCATACACGCAGTCTTTATGAACGCACACAGCCACACGAGGTCGCAGAGCGTATCAAAGATGCAACGATTGTCGTCACCAGCGTCGTGCCGATTACTCCGGATGACCTGGCCCATGCATGTCATCTGCAATGCGTTGCTATCGCCGCGACCGGTTTTGAGTGGCTTGACCGCGCTGCATTTGTCGAAAGACGCATCACCGTCTTCAACTGCCCGCAAAGCAACGTTGAAGCCGTTGGGGAGCATTTCCTGACGCTTTACTTCTCCGCCCGCCGAAAGGTCGTTGAGGTTCATGCTGCGATTATGAGTTCGGAGAAGGACTGGATTCGAGAGGGCTCTTTGACGCCTCGGTGGACACAGGGGCCGCCTTTGAGTTGCGAACAAGAGGTCCTGGGGATCATCGGGTACGGAGCCCTCGGGAAGAGAATCGAAACTTTGGCGAGGGCCCTTGGCTTTGGCAAGGTCTTGATTGCGGATCGCAAGGGCGAAAGCAAACCCCGCGAAGGAAGAGCCTCTTTTGACGATCTCATCAAGAGAGCTACCACTATTGTGGTTTGCTGCCCTAAGGACCCGGAAACTATGTCCCTGATCTCGGACTCGGAGTTTCATTCAATGAGAAAGGAGGCGCTTCTCGTGAATCTAGCTAGAGGTGGCGTCGTTGACGAGCAGGCACTAGCAACTGCGTTGAAGGAGGAGAGAATTTTCGGAGCCGCTGTGGATGTTTTCGAAACGGAACCCGGTGGTGTGGGAACTACCCCTCTTATCCCAGACATTGCGAACGGGGAGACAGCTGTGCCGAACCTGACTTTGAGCAGTCATGTTGCGTGGTTCTCACAGAAAACCATCAAAAACTTGCAAGATATGCTTAAACTTGGTGTCGAGAGCTTCGTTGAGGAAAACATCGACGAAGACCGCTGTAAGCGTCTGCTGGTAATTCAAAAGGGAGAGGTGAGGAAGTAAGACAGGCTGTCCGTAGATTAAGACGATAGAGCAATACAGCCAAGACGATCAGCTAGGTCGCTCTGCCATTGCGCACAGATAAGATATTTTTATCTTTTCTTGCGACTGCATCTCAGTTGTAGCCAACTCAAACAGACCTGAAGTGGCCAAGGCCAAAGAAACATGCATGATCAAAGCCGAGCTTTCCGTACCCAAGAATTGACGATCACGTAAAGTGAAGTCAGCGTATCCTCTCACCCCAGGATTTATCATTCCATGTCTCCAATGGCGGGGCTTATCTTGCATACGTGCTGATCAATCGAAGATGTTGATCGGAAGCTGGCAACCCTACATTATATCATATCCTAGCCTGCGCAAGACGCCTATCTCAGGCGTCAAGGGACAAGTCGTTAGGACCGAAGAGGCGATTTCATACTAAGCATACGATGTCAGCGGCCAAACATATCAACGCTTATTGAAGGGGAACATGAATCCATATCTACGGGCGAATCCCCGTGAGTTCGCTCTTTTGCGAATTTGATGGCCAGAGTCGAAGACTTGGTACATGTTCTTCCTTAACGGCTTCGGGTGAGTAGAACCATGACTACCAAGCTCCTGATCCCGTGTGACTTGCTTTTGACTCTCAGAATACAGATATGCCGTTGACTCGATGATATCCCTCTTTCAGTCTGGTATCGCAACTCAGGCGTTCCGCGAGTTTGGAGAACATGGATACGCCAACGGCCTGACGATCGCTAGCTACGTTGAAATGCTACTCGGCGCGCTATTCTGGGGCTTCGGCGCCGACATCATTGGACGAAGACACGCTTTCAATGTTTCCCTTCTTGTATGTTCAGTCATTTGCATTATAGCCGGCGCCATGCCAAATTGGAAATTCCTGGGATTCTTCATTGCGATGGTTGGCATCGGCGCCTGTGGCAGTCTCATCATGGACACGGCCGTCTTCCTAGAGTAACTTCCAAGCAGCAAGCAGTGGCCTCTCACCGCTCTGGCTTGTTGTTGAGGGGTCGTTCATGCAGTCGCTGGCTTCCTGGCCTGGGGCTTCTTGATTTCAAACTCATGGAACTGCTCCGATGCTGCAAGTTGCACCAAGGCTAACAACTGGGGATGGCGGTATACCATGTTCACCGGCGGCGCCCTTGTCTTTGTAATGTCCGTGCTTCGGGTAACTGTCATCAAAATGAAGGAAACTCCAAAGTGTCTGCTTGGTGTCGGCGATGAGTCGCCGTCGTAACGACTTTCCAATACTTGGCTACAACGTACAACCTGCCGTGCTCTTGACCGAGAAAGATCTTGCGAATTGCGGAACAGTCACCTCTGCCCATAGTTAGGAACAATTTTCTGTTGGCGAGACCTTGCTGCACATCCGAGGCCTTTTAAGCAACAAGAAGATGAGCTTCTTGACGAGTGGCATCTTCCTGTCTTGGACCCTAATAGGCCTGGCCTATACCCTGAGGTGTTTTACGTTTTTCTTCCGTGAATGGCAGCGTTTCTATCTTCAATTGATGTTTTGGAAAAGATTTGTTGACCATCATCAGGACATACCTTGCGAACAAGGGCGCCATCTTCCACCGAACGCAGTTCGAAACGTGGCGCAATTACGCCCTCACCAACATCAGTGGGATACCTGGTCCTATCGTTGCCGGTTGCATGTGTAACACGGAGCTCGGGCGCATGCCATGGCCATCGGTACGATGATCACGATGGCCTTTTTCTCCGCCTACACGTTGTGCAGACCTCCATGCAAGACTTGACGCTGACTTGCGTCATTGCCTTCTGCATCAACATTTACTATAGAACTCTCAGCGAAGATACGCCTGAGGTTCTTCCCAGTGCCCACAGGGCAACTGGAAACAGTATTGCTGTTGCTTGCAACAGGATCATGGGAATCATATCTGCGGTGGTTGCGAGCGAGGGCAATACGGGCACCCCGGCGCTTTTGTACGTTTGTGCAGCTCTGTTTGTTGGCATGCCTGGAGTTTCCGTGTTGTTCCCGTACGAACCATATGGTCTCAAGAGTTCTTGAGGCATGCTGTAGGGCAAAGAATACCAACCTTGAATTCCAGCAGAGACGAGAAGGTCGCCTTAACTTGTTACATCACGGACGCCTTCATGTCCACTCGGCATTGCCCTGTTGTAACGGTTTTAGTAAGGTGTTAAGAGGATATGTTCTGGAAAGCACGATCGTTGCATAACAGCTGTGGAGAAGAAATTATGAACGTTGGGATCGAAGGTGTTAACAATTCTTCAATCTCATGCATAGAAGAGATCTTGTCGCTTCTGACGAGGGGACCTTCGTGCATCGGCGGTGTCCAATTGTGGACACATCCCCGGTATTCACACCACCCATTGGCCAATCCCGAGCCCTTTGCGACCGAGAGGGCATTGATCAGACCATAAATGTTATGTATGTCGGAGGCCATATTGTCGTTGCAGTCGTCTCTGCATGTAAGTGGATCCTGTGCTGGAAGGGACAACAAGCGAACAAGCCAACAGAGAGCACGTCGTCTCCCGGAGCACCGAGCTTTCCCTCTCTTTCCCCATCGTTTTTCTACGTATTGGTCTGGAGGATTTTGCCCCCACTTCGCCCTCCTCAACCGCGATTGCAATCGTTCAGCCTTTTACTTCAAATCTACGTGTCATCTCGGCGGTGAGCTTTCGATGCTGTAGTCTTCACATCATGTCTACTAGTGACACCCAAGCTGTCTCGCTTCCCGCCGGGGCGATCGAGGTCGCGGACGGGCCGATCGACGATTCCGAGTTCGACCTAGTTGAATGGGATGCCTCCTCGGTTGGGTCAGCGTCTCTGACCTCTAGCGTTCATGCTCATGAGTACGAGTTTGGTCGCCGATACCACAGTTATCGTCACGGGCGCTATCCATTGCCAAACGACGAGGAAGAAAAGAGCAGAGAGGATATGAAGCATGCGATGATGCTTGAATTGACGGTATTTCTCGCATCGGCCTCTTCATGATATTCGTCGTGACACGGATCTAACCTTCGTGCAGGACGGCAAGCTGTTTTACTCCCCGATTGGAGACAACCCCCATAAAGTGATTGACATCGGAACTGGTACTGGTGAGTGATATCAGCATCAATACTTCTCTTGGCATGGCCATTACTGACAGCTCTAACCAGGTATTTGGGCAATCGAATGTATGTTTACTAGGTGCGGCGCGGAGACTGTGGATGATGAAGCCAACTGATTTTCTGTTACAGTCGCGGATCAGTTCCCAACAGCGGACGTCTTGGGCATTGATTTGTCTCCGATTCAGCCTACCTGGATTCCCCCCAACGTCAAATTCCTCGTTGACGATGCGGAGGATGACTGGCTTAATGGCGACGATTTCGACTTCGTGCATCTTCGAACTATGGCTAGTGTATTGAAGAATCTTGACAAGGTCATTGGCCAGGCGTATAAGTGAGTTGCAGTCGAATGATAGCGGCTCTTTCAGGCATTCTACTGACTCCTGATCAGTCACCTCAAGCCCGGGGGCTGGATTGAGTTCCAGGAACTCCATATTTACCCCCAATGCGACGATGGGACCATGAAAGAAGACGATAAGCTCAAGGAATTCTATGACATCGTTTTGCAGTCGTTTCTTTGTTTCGGGGCGAATTTCCACAAGGCTCGAGATCTGAGACCCCATCTTGAAGGGGCAGGCTTCAAGGACATCCGCCGCGAAGTCAAGAAGGTGCCCATTGGCACCTGGGCTAAGGATGAAATTCTCCGACTGTGTGGGTTGTATCTCAAGCATGCCATCAGAGACGTCTTGCCAGCCTTCAAAAAGCCGTTTGAAGCCAACGGGCTTTCGCCCGTGGAGACTGAGGTGTGGACCGCAATTGCGAGGAAAGAGATTGAGGACAACAGCAAACATCGATACTTCAACTTTTACTTTTGGTACGCCCAAAAGCCGGAGAATGCGCCCGTACAGGACGATGGACCGGGTTCCTCAGGAGGCGAAGAAGCTTGAGAAGACTTTAGCATACGCGGTCAGGAGACGCGGAGCTCGATAAAGATATGGCTTAGCCTTTGTTTGTCATTGTACCCTTCTATTTCATGGATTTTGCGCATAAAGCAACAGGATAAGCAAAGAACAACTATTCACATTTCCTAGAAGAAATGCCAGCTTTCATCTGCTAAGTAGCTATTATCTCAAGTAATGAATCCAAGCTATGTGGAGTTTTGATACTAGATGCTCTGTGGCTGGCCTGGGAAGAATGACCGGACAGCCAGTGGCAACAGTAATTGACGCGATAGGCACACGTCAGGTTCAGCACATCGAACTGTAGTCCTTTAGATCTGAGAAAAGCTGCTCGAGGAATGTCCCTGTTGCTTTGATCATTTGTGAAGCAGTTCTCGCCTTTAAATGTAAATGTAAAAGGTTCAAAGCTTGGATTTGGTTTATCAGTTGATTGAGGTTCTCGTTTGGATTGTTATGCGGTTGTTGCAAATCCTTCCCGCTGAAAAACATTAACCCTCCACCTCTTTGGTTCTCAAATCGATTCCTTGTTCTTCATATTAGGAAAGATATGTGTTTCGTCAATGATATAGGCCCGAAACTTGCGTGCGGGAACACGATTCTCAAACAGGTAATCGATCTCCTCAAAGGTGCGGTCTCCAGTCTAAAAAAACAGCGTGACATGTTAGGATCATGTTCATGTATGATAGCTGTGGAACTAGGCACTATTCCGGGAATGCAACGTACCTCTGGGAGACGAAAAAAGCTCCAAGCAAACGAGAATAAACTAAGCCCGCCCCACAAAAACTCGATCATGGCGCCAGCATTGGCGGACCCGGGATTCAATAGGTAAGGACCAGCAACAGTGATGACCAAGTATGACATTCCGTTGAAAGTGGCGGTGAGTGACAATGTCTTTGCCCGAAGTCTCGTCGAGGGAACTTCGGACGAAATGACATACGCCAACGGTCCAATAGTCAGAGAATAGACGAGTTGCATCGTGATCAAGATAGATGCCTGAGCCCAGGAATAGGCTTGGTTGGTTTTGTAGTCAGGGGCAAGACACATGAACGCCACGACCCACAGACAAGCAATGTTGTAGGTTAGGCCGTACATCCAGGCGCGTCGGCGACCGAACCAGATGATGGGAAACATGGAGCAGAAAACACCCACGAAACCAACACCATTGAGGCCGATACCCATGTTGAAGGCATTTTCTGAACTTAGCCCAGTCTGCTCAAACAGATAGACCGCGAAGCCCACTGGGTTGCCCGAGAAGTTTTGGACGATGAAGACGGCAGAGGCAATCTCGAGGCGACGGAGATTGGGTCCCTTGAAACAATCCCGGAATGTAGCCCCAACCTCGAGCTCTCTCTCATAAATGTCGGTCTTAACCATCATGGCAAGCACATCGTGGTTGTGGGCGTGACACTGCTTGCTAGAAAGTCGATCGAGTGCCTTCTTAGCGTCGTCCAGCCGGTTCTGGCGAATCAGCCACCACGGCGACTCAGGACACCAGTAAAGGAAGGCGAGGATGAAGACAGGCCAAACCCATTGCAGGGCATATGGAATCTTGTATGCCCATACGCTGCTCCAGCTGACGAAGGCTCGTGTGATGCCTGTCTGGATGAACTGGCCCATCACGTAGCACAAGCTGACGTACGCGATGAAGATTCCACGCAACCGCAAGGGCAGAACCTCTGACGCATATACAGGGGCTAGAACGTGGTAGCCACCCCATATGATCCCAGCAAGATACATTGAAACGGTGAGAACGGTGCGGTTTGGTGCAAAGACTTGCATGAAGACGAGGGCGGAAGTCATGATGAGGTAAATGGCCAAGGTCTTCTTCCGGCCCAAGGAGTCCATGGGTACAGCAGCAAGCCATGCACCGGCGACTTGTCCGACGATAGGGCCCATACTCATTGCCACCTGCCACTGGACGGGAATCTCCATGCCATGTCCATCGACATGCTCGCCAAGGTGGTCTCGAAACGCCGGCAAGGCGTAGAAGTTTCCGGTAATTTCAATATCGTAGGCACGCATGATAATCGACATCGAGACGAGCATCGACCACAGAGCCGCTTTCTTGTAACGCCTGAGTGCTTCCCAGAT
The DNA here is from genome assembly GCF_026319265.1 of Colletotrichum chrysophilum. Classification (NCBI taxonomy): domain Eukaryota; kingdom Fungi; phylum Ascomycota; class Sordariomycetes; order Glomerellales; family Glomerellaceae; genus Colletotrichum; species Colletotrichum chrysophilum. The sequence goes on along the minus strand of NW_026517387.1, from coordinate 123,857 downwards.
TGTCAAATCGTGTTCTGAGAGGGTGGCCTGGATGGCTTTCTGCTCATCAGTGGCGTCGAGTTTACCGCCGTCTTCCGCGGCAGCAAGCGTGTCGTGTTTGTGGTCGTCATCGCTGCAAGTATTCGCATGCTCCACCAGGGCTACCTCAGATTTGGGTTCCATGTTGGTGTTTGATCTGTGAAGTCAGATAAAATCGCAATTGTTGAAAAGCAATGTCGGGTTTAAGCACGACACATCGACAGAAAGGATGAGCTCCAGCTTGATGCTTTTATAGCGCATTGAACGACGGGATTAAGTGGTCACAGACAGGAGGAAAGTCGTTGTCAGGCCATTGATGGCCAGTCTGTGGACATGCCATCCGGGGAGAGGAAGGGTATACCTTGCCATACCTCATGGGGACCCCGCAGAATGTTGCGAATCCTTCAATCCATACCGGTGGGGTCCGCCATGAGGCCAAGACGCCGATAACAATGAAAGGGCTATGCGCCAGTGACGAATGTCCGGACGAAGTTACAAGCTAAACCAACGCGGCGTTACGGCAGCACGCAGATGGTTGGTCCGACAGGTGACTCATGTGGAGAGATTGCCCAGAAGAAACTGTCGAGTTCCAGGGATCATGGCTTGGAGATGCGACGAGGATCGCGGAGGAGCTCCTCTCTGGTTCCCCTCCATTATTACCCGACGGCAAAATGATCTTCTCGGACATCATCTCCAAGCCCACATGACACGCTGCCCAAAACATCGTTTCTATTACCAATTGATGCCCCATGTTATCAAGAAGACGACAACTGATCCAAACAAACCTGGGTAAAGGATACGTTGCCTACTTAAACTGCTCTCACAGATGACCACTTACTACCATGTAGGCTTACGAAGTCTTTCGCCCGGGAATTTATAAGAACAGTGCTCGTTCGAGGTTTCTCAGATTATCTCTAAAACAAGAACAAAACTCACTTCAATCCAAAAGAGACATCCTACTTACCATTTTCTGGTTGAGTTTGGCACTCTAAACCTTTCATTGTACATTCATTTGATCAACTGGTGACTTTGGCCATGACGGCGATTCCAGTAGCTGGCCTCAGCTCCCCTCCGCTTGTGATGGGAGGTGCAGGCTTCAGTTATCAGCTGCACCCCGATCCAGAATCTCTGCCAATCACGGAAATCCTTCTACGGGCATTTGAGCTTGGCATACGTTCGATTGACACCTCGCCCTACTACGAGCCCTCCGAGCAGCTCATGGGGGCAGCCCTCGCACATGCAGACGTCAAAGCCAAGTACGGCCGCGGCGACTATGAGATCATGACCAAGATCGGTCGCATCAATGAGAATGAGTTCGACTACTCACCGGACTGGGTCTACAAGTCTGTTGCGCGATCACTAGAGCGGTTCCAAACCCCGTACCTGGATGTCGTCTTCTGCCACGACGTTGAATTCGTACCGAAACAAGATGTCATCACCGCTGTAGGTGTCTTGCTTGATCTCCAGCGTACTGGTCACATTCGACGTGTTGGCATATCAGGATACGACATCGACGTTTTGGTAGAGATTGCCGCCACAGTATTGGAGCGGCATGGTCGCCCCGTGGACGTGGTCCAGACATGGGCTCAGCTCACCCTCCAAAATACACAAGCAGAGACGCGCGGATTCGACAGGCTCCGTTCTGCTGGAGTCAATTGTGTCTTTTGCTCCAGCCCGCTGGCCGTGGGTCTGTTAAGGAAGGGAGGTATCCCCACGGGTCTTTCGGGCGATTGGCACCCTGCACCTGAAGGCCTACGGGCAGCGGCAGCTGAAGCGGCGAAATGGGTGGAGAATAACGGAAATGGAGAGACGTTCTCGTCTGTTGCATTACAGTATGCGATTATGAAGGCGAAACAAAATTGCACAGCATCTTTCTCGGTATCTACAATCACGGGCGTGAGTAGCATATCTGACTTGGAGCAAAATGTCGCTGCCGCGAAGGAAATACTGAAACATGGCTCTTCTGCTGGAAGCAAAGCATCCGACAGCTTGCGAGATTACACTGAGCTGGATCAACAGACACTGGAACGCAACGCGCCGCTTTTTGAGCAGGCTCGCTTAATTCTTGGAGAATGGGTAGATTATGACTTCTCGAGCCAGAAGAGCGTACTTGAAAAAGGTCAACAATAGACAGCCAGGGGCAGATCAAATCAGTTGATCGAGAAATTTGGACTGCAATTCTCCTCGCAGTAATAACTGTAACACTTGCGTTTCATATCATAAAATTACAACCAGGAGAGGAAGAAATATCTCCAATCCGCATCTCATGATCATGTCATGCTGTTTAGAACGCGGTGACAAAACTTAGTGACGTATCAATATGTATTGGAAACCACGATTAGACACGTCAGATATGGCAACTTGTACAGAGGCTCATCTCATGCAATTGGACTATTCCTTTCAGTACCATCGTTGCCTTTTGCTCTGTAATCTGTCACTGATAATGCGAATGGTCCGGGGAATTGAGGTTAAGTAATGTTATGTCAAGAGGTTCGTTCTGAAAACGTAAAGCCTAATGCGTCCCTCTCATTGACTTGGTAAACTTTCCCCCTTATAATACCAAGATCAACGTCGACATTAATAATTTCAATGGTTGAAGCATGGGACTATACAGCGTGTAGTAGAACGGCGTCCACGATACCGCCAGACCGTTCTTTACCCTTGATTTAGTGATCAAGACCAGCACTTTTGGTTCCCACACGGACACATCCGATCAGTATAGATGACGAGAAGAAGACTAGCTCACGTCGATAAGTCTACTCGATTTCTGCGTTGCCTACATCGGAGCCCCGGTTCCGCTGATAGTTCGAAATCCAGGCTGAACTTTTCCAATAGACCGACAAGGGTATTTTGCCTTTTTACCGGCGGTTCACTAAACTCTGCCTTTCCCCGCACGAAACTCCGCCTTTCCCCGGACTTTGTGCGGAGAACCATGTGGAGGTTGGCGATCTTCGGCTACTAAAGCCTTGCACTTTGGCTACATATCCAGCACTAGCTGCGGCTACCGGCATTTATAAACCAATAGCACAGCGCATGCCAATATCCCGAGCATCACCTCCTTGTTTATTTGCGCCTGGACCTTCCCCGGCAGCATCTAATACGTGCAGCTTGAGACCCTCGGTACATTATGGTGGATTACCGAAAGCGACCCCTCATACCAGGAGGTGTCAGACTCTTCATCAAATGACCTGCCAGACGTCGCAGACAATGTCTGAGTGGGGCGGCACAATCTCAAGCTGGCCGATAGCGGTTGGATAGGGAATACGAACAATGATCATGCATCACTGCTGGAGACTTCAGCACTTATTACCCCACGGATAATAACCATAGGCTCAATTCTCCGTTTCCGTTGGCAAATTTCACCTCTCTACAAACACTAGATGGATGAAGACCACACAGAGCGGAACTCTAGGTCGTACAATCCCGGCATTTCGGAAATATGGAGGCAGAGAACAATACCGAGACCCGTCAGGCTGGCGAGGATGATGGGTCAATACCTCTAGTTGGACCTCCCGCAGGCGTTCGCAAAAGGACCAGACGCGCTTGCGACCGATGCAGTGCTTTGCGGGTTCGTTGTGATGGCCTTCAACCATGGTATGTGGTCTTCATATTCATGAACATGGCCAGAAAGCACCGATTAAGAATCAAGAAACTAACGCAACCGTGTATTGTAAAGTCGTCGTTGTCAAGGTAAGCAATTAAAAAGTCTCATCAAATTTTAGGTGATGCCAGATATGAATGGAAACTGCGGCTTTTGTCTCACTTGATGTTGTTGGTGCATTGTACCGCAAGTTCTCCAAGCCTCAAATCATTGCTGCTAATTTAACCTCTCTTGTGGTTTTGCAGAATATGATCAGAGTTGTTACTATGCTCGGAGCATGCGCAGGCGGGGTCGCAAGCCAGGCTCTAGGAAGCCAGCAGAGCGACTTTCGAGATTCAACCCAAGACAGGAACAAGATGATGAGACCCACTATGGCGAAAGCGACTCATCGGGGGCCCATCTAGACTCGGGGCAAGGCATATCTTCGCAACACCGACCACAGTATCATCGTCATCAGCAGGAGCAATATGAACAAGAAGGCTCAGTATCCCAAACGGCATCCCAACGTGGCATCAATTATGACGACCTAGCTTCCACTCATCATACGATTACCGCGAGTAGCAGCGGTGGCCATTTCCAAGCTTCCTCTACAGATCTAGCTATGAACGGCCATATTCCAGGATCATCTGACACAGTACCATCAGAGTTGATGGTAGACACGACAATGTCAGTAGCAGCCAGTTCAACGTATACCGGAAATCAACATCACTCTGTATCTTCTGCTGACTTGGAATTTTCGACAATGCCCGTGTCAAGTGTCATTGCGGAAAATCCAGGTCCACAATTGCATGGTGCCTTATTGTCCATAGGTAGTCACTGTCGCGATGAAGCTCCACAAGCAGAGAACACAACGCATTCAGTTACAGTAGATTCCCTGCTAAATTCGCAGATGGATGAACGGTACGGAAGCAGTAGTAGTGAAATATCAGGTGCTGCTTCAGCAGCAAGAACAACATTACGAGAGCCAGAAGTGGATGGAAACCGGGCATGTCGCTTCAAATGCCTCGAGCCCATCATTCCAATGCTACAAGGCATCATCGACGCCAAACTTGCATGCGAGCTACTGGACCTCTACTTTGTCGAGCCTGGAGGGTCGCTATTTCGATGTTCCTCACCTTATGTTCTGGCCCACATTGTGAGAAAGGAATCTCTACTCCGTTCCGCTAATCCGAGAAGATCTACTCCAGCATTGATGGTCACGATGCTGTGGGTCAGCGCTCAAACCGCCGAGAGCTCGCTCTTTCTTCTCCCTGGACAGAAGTCACGAGTCTGTGAAGAGTTGAGGAGGTTGATGATGGCTTTGATTAAGGATCGAGATCCTGATTTCTGGCATAGGACGACTGGTAAACCCTCCCGTACCCTCACTCGTTCAATCCCAATGGTCTTGGAATCGAAATTGATAACACTATAACTAACGTCTATCGTACAGAGGGGCTTCTTCTAAAGGGCTTGGAGTTTACTACAAAAGCTGCCATGACGCCTGGTGGCTTTAATGATGCGAGTATGTACGAACACGAGCGACCGTCATGTGTGGCTTCGGAGCCACCTCCGGCACCTTCAGTAGACGATGTGCTCACGTTTATTCTCATTACCATTGTTGTTTCTGGCGGAGACTTCAAAGCGGATTGTTTCCGATGGTGGAACAAAGCACTAAGTTTATCGCATAAAATGAGACTCAACCGAGAAGACGCAACACAAAAGAACATGTCGTCAACGGAACACTCCTTATGTACTAGAGGCAGAACGAGCTCGACATGTGCTTGCCGCACTTGTGAGGCTGTACGAACAGGACTGTCAGTCCCGGAAATTCAAGAAGAGCGCAGGCGGGCTTTCTGGTTAATGTTTTGCCTTGATCGACATCTGGCACTCTCCTTCAACTCTCCTCTTCGTATTCTAGATGACGAGTGCCAACTCTACGCACCTATGCCAGATGAGGCTTGGGAGTCTCTGTCGCTTCCAAAGAGCCCCATCACAACGAATCATGACCCGGAAGCCGCCAATGGCACGCAACAGGAACAACACCATCTGGGACGCAGTTTTGGTGCTCCGACTCGCGTCGTTGGCATTGGCTTCTTTGAGTATTTTTTACCCTTGATGACAATTTTGGGCGACATCATTCAACTACACCGCCGGAAAAGTCACCCACGATTTGGTAATCTACAACGGTCAAAGAGCACTCCAATAAACGGCGTCGCCCAGGACAATCAGGCACACGAAGGCCATGATCGTAACATCGAAGGAGACCCGGCTTATCTAATAGTGGAAAAGGTCATGTCTGAATGTGCACAGAGCATTGTTGACCTGGCAATTCGGTACGACGTTGACGCCCTCAATAATGCAGGGATCCCGGCGAGCCAGGTCTGGACCCCGAACTCGACGGGATTTGCGCCCCGTGACGAAGAGAACCATTCCTCTAACAGCTCTCATGCTCAGATCAGTGTTGATGACGCCATGAATCATCGGCATAATAACGACACCGCAGACGCAAGTCGACACCAGAGTTCGACGACAGCCCACCGTCACCATGCACAGGCACAGCTTGTGACCGCATACAGTACTTTCATCATTAACGTCCTGCATGTTCTGCTGCATGGAAAATGGGACGCCGTTTCTATGTTGGATAATGAAGACGGCTGGATACCCTCTGTGGGGTTCATGAAGTGCGCTTCTCACGCTATAGCTGCGTCCGATGCTGTCTCACGCATCTTAGCTTGCGATCCGGAGCTTTCCTTCATGCCATACCTCTTTGGCATTTACCTTCTGCACGGCAGTTTCATACTGCTGTTGTTTGCCGATCGTATGCCTCAAATCGGTCTAAATGAGTCCGTTGAGAGGGCTTGCGAGATTATCATTCGCGCCCACGAGGTGTGCGTGGTTACACTTAGCACCGAGTTCCAGGTAAGACTTTCCATCTAATCGATTCTGATCCCTCAGGCGTTGATTAACCCGCAATGCTTGCAGAAGCATTTCCGCAAAATCCTGCGTTCAACTTTGTACAGCGTGCGAAGCGCGGGAACTTCTAGCATGGAAGAAAGCAAAGCGCGTCGGAGAGCACTGTCGCTGTACCGGTGGAATAATGGATCAACGGGTTTGGCCTTGTAACAGAGCAACAAGACATGGGAGCATCTCTGTTGGGTATGAAACAGAAAGAAATTTGTCAAAAGTGTATGTATTTCGAGCCAAAAGGCTGTTTAATGACGCCTTGCACCACAATGCAGCTGGTCAGCTGACACGTAGACTCAGCTGTTCGCCATATAACACCAATGATGAGGGTAGTCCGATCGAAACCTATTAAGCTGCGATGACGGAGATGTTGTCCCGGGATGTTCCTCTGCGTTCCCCAGTCTCGCTTCTCCCCCACTTGTTCCCCGCGTTCTCCACGCCTCCCGGTTTGACTGAACTGGCAAGCCGTCGGCACTTTATCTGTGATCAGCGGAGCGCTCTTACAAGGGCACTTCGTTACACTAACTCCGCCATTGCAAATTTCCGACGGATATTTTTAACAGCGGGTTGCACTTTCCCTCTTCCCCTCAGATTCCAGGCGATCAATGGTGCGCAGGTGACTTGTACATGGCCGTGGGATGTGCTCACTCCCCTAACGCGCGTTGGGAGCAAGGGATCTCGTAACGAGAACTGATTGGCACCGAGGCCCATCCTCCGTCCGGCACGAACTATTCGGTGGCCTGAATTGCGAGATATCTTCTTCTGATTTCCCGCTTATCTCGTGATTCTTTGGTCGACTCGGCCCTGACACATCAAATTTGTAACCGGGCTACTGCAGATCTGCGAATACACATCTTGGATTTCAACTATTTTTGCTATTATTGCTATTCCCACGGTTAAAGCAATGGCAGAGCACACGCTCTTCTACAACAAACCGGCCAACCTTTGGGATGATGCCACACCAATCGGCAATGGACGGCTGGGTGCCATGGTACGTGGGACCACCGATGTTGAACGGCTGTGGATCAACGAAGACTCGGTCTGGTATGGAGGCCCCCAAAACCGTTTGAACCCGGCTGCCCGCGATGCTCTGCCCAAAGTCCGCGAGCTCATTGATCAAAATCGTATACGCGAGGCCGAGCAGCTCATCAAAAAGATCCAGACCGCCCGGCCTCGGTCTCTGCGTCACTATGAGCCCTTGGGCGACGTCTTTCTCACATTCGGTCACGGCCAAGACCCCCCCGGCGATGAGGTTCGCGTCTCGGGCATAGTCAACTTTGAGAACAGCTTCAGTCGCGACCTGAACCGCTCTCCGCAAAACTACCGCCGCGAGCTTGACCTCCGCACAGGAATATCCTCGGTTTCGTACGACTTTGGCGGTGCACACTACGAGCGGCAGGTTTTCTCGAGCACCGTCGACGAGGTCATCGCCATTAGCGTCAGCTCGGAAGGCGAGTATTCTTTCCAAATCGATCTCAACCGTGGCGATCACCCGGAATGGGACCGTCGGCTCAACCAACGCTACGACAGCCTCGAAGAAATCGATGGCGGGCACATGATCACCGGCTCCATGGGATCAAAAGGGGCCGTCGAGTTCGCCATGGGCGTTCGCGTCATTGCCGATCCCGGCGATGGCGAGGTTCAGGTTGATAACACGGGCTACAATGTAGTCGTCAATGCCAAGGACCGAGTCATCGTCCTCGTCTCGGGCGAAACCACCTTCCGCAACCCTAACGCCGGTGAAGCCGTCCAGAACCGGCTTGCAACTGCATCGATGAAATCCTGGAACGACCTGAAGTCAGCACACGTCGAGAGGTTCTCGGCTTTATACGACAGGGTCGAGCTCCAACTTCCTGGTAGCGGCGATAAAACTGCAGTCCCTATCGACCAGCGCATCCAGGCCGTCAAGCAGGGCGCAGTAGACAACGGGCTAGCCCAGCTATTGTTCCACTTTGGGCGATATCTCCTCATCAGCTGTTCGCTTTCAGGCCTGCCCGCAAATCTACAGGGCATCTGGAACCGCGACCATATGCCGGTATGGGGTTCCAAGTACACGATCAACATCAATATCCAGATGAACTATTGGCCTGCCGAGGTCGCGAACCTAGCCGAAACGCACGACGTCCTGTTCCGCTTCCTCGAGCGGACCGCCGAGCGTGGCGCCGAGACGGCAAAGGCAATGTACGGCTGTCGTGGTTGGGTTATGCACCACAACACCGACATCTGGGCCGACACTGCACCCCAGGATGATGGCGTGCAGTGCACCTATTGGACGCTTTCAGGCGCCTGGTTTATGATACATCTGTGGGAACATTACCGCTTCGGTCGTGATAAAGACTTTCTCCGCAGGGTGTACCCTTTGATGGCCGGGTCTGCATTGTTCTTCCAGGACTTCCTGGTCGAGCGTGACGGCAAACTCATCACCAGTCCCAGCTCCTCGGCAGAGAACAGCTACTACATACTCGGGACCAAGACGGTTGCATCCATCGCTGCGGGCCCCGCATGGGACGGACAGATCCTTACGGATCTCTTCCGGGCGGTCGTCGAGGCTGGGAAGCTGCTCGGAGAGGACACGTCCGAATTTGAGAAAGTCCTTGCAAAGCTACCGACCCCGCAGATCGGCAAGCATGGCCAAGTCATGGAGTGGAAGGACGACGTAGAAGAAGCCGAACCGGGCCACAGGCACATATCTCACCTTTGGGGTCTGTTCCCGGGCAACACACTCAACACCCCAGAGCTCCACGATGCAGCCAAGGTGACTCTCCAACGCCGTCTCGCAGGCGGCGGTGGCCACACTTCGTGGAGTCTAGCATGGATCCTATGCCAATACGCGCGCCTACGTGACACCGAGGGTACCCACGCAGGCATCCAGAAGATGATAGGAGACTTGTTGCTCAACAGCATGCTAACGAGTCATCCTCCCTTTCAGATCGACGGCAACTTTGGTTTCGCTGCCGCAGTAGCAGAGATGTTGCTCCAGAGCCAAGTCGATGACGGGACCGGCAGTGGCAACACTATCATTGACCTCATCCCTACTCTCCTTCCCGCCTGGGAACAGCGAGGTGGGGTTCGCGGTTTAAGAGCTCGCGGTGCTGTGGAGATACAGAAAATTAGATGGGAGGATGGTAAGCTTGTTGAGGCTGTTGCGGTTTCTAAAGCTACTGAGCCCCAAACTCGTGTCTTCCGAGTCGCCCAAAACAGACTTAAGCAGGGTAGCAAGAGCGATGGCACAATCAGTGTCGATCTGGTGCCAGGAAAAGCGGTGACTTTGTCATTCTAATTAATCTGCGAATTGTAACCGCTCTTCATGTTATCTTTAACCATTAGACTGAGCCAAGACCTTGTCACTAGATTCGCATGCCAGAAATGCCAGAACCGAGCGCCTCGATGTCTCGCGCGTGCCGAACGCCCTCTGCTGATTGATGATTTCTCCCACCCACAGCCTCTCCACATTCTGGGCATCTCGTTGCCTCCATTGCCATGCCGCATTCTCCAATTGTAAAGGGATGGCCGTTGCGGCAGGTGTACCAGTGACCAGTCCCTAAGAACTCCTTCGACATAGCCTGGTAGACACTACGCATCTCGTCGCTGGAGACCTCGCTGTAGAAGATGCCGTCGTGGAGCATGCGCCATGCCGTGTCGTACTCGCTTTCGAGAACGGCCGTCGAAGGATGCTTCTCCATCAGTTCCTTGGCGACACTCAAATGATGCAAGCCGAGCTCTTTCATCCGCTCGTGGGATCTGCTGGATAGATCTCCAGCTGTTGGCTGCGGCCCGTTCTCCATCGCTGCTGTTGCCGGCTCCTCGCTCGGCGGCGTGACAAAGGAGCAAAACATGCCCACAAATATGTGACCTTCTACCTCCTGTCTAGCGTAGTTCCGGATGTGGGCGATGTGAATGAGCTCTTTGCAGTCTTTGATGTATGTGGATACATCGACCTTCACCGACTTGACGGCGCTATTGATGGAGTTGCGGCAAAGACTCACAAAGTCAGATACGAGGAGGAGGTCGCACCGTAGAAGCAGTGTCATTGCCTGGAGGTAGCTTCTCATCTGAATAGCAGACTCATCGAAGGAGAAGCTGGTTGTGTCCCTTTGCCGGCGACGGTTGACGTGCCAGACGAGATGGGCCACGCGTTGGTAGGGCTGTTCGTCTTTCTTGACCCGTCCAAGGAAGTTGACAATCTGATTGCGGACTCTTCTCATTGCCTTGTGGCGGCTACCGCCAGTAATCTTGAGAAGGTGGGCTATTTGTTCGTGACGGGCTCCTTCCAGGTTGTATCCTTCCAGCTTTTGAACGGGAAACACAAAAGCCCCTTTTTCTGTGTCTTGCAGAGCATCCTGGGCACTAAAGAAGGCCTCCGAGAGCCTTTGCCACTGGCTGTTGGACCAGCTGATGAACTTCTTTGTCGACTCATCGAGGAGGCCTCGACGGACGATCCTGCCATAGCGAGAGATGTTCCGCAAGGAACCCCTGCAATTGGGGCACACGCTGATCGTCTCTGACAGATCGAAGGGTTGTGAGCCGCCTTTGACAGCAACTGGGACACCGTCCGGGGATATGTCGTAAACGTCTTGAAGTCTCATCTGCCCATCCATGGTGGAGTATGTCAAGAAATGACCGCAGTCAGGAAAAACGCAAGGCTCTTCGTCGAGGTCAATAGATCGGTAGTCGCTCATCATGATGAGGTCGACGATGGTGTCTTTGATGTCATCAGAGGCACACATGTGACAAAACTGCTCGCTCGGGCAAGATTCGCCGCACAGAGATGGGCCTTCGAATGGTTAGCTGCGGCGCCCACGGGGAAACTGACGAGGTCACTGACATTGGTGGCCACACTTTAAAAACTTGGTACATCGCTTAGTACAGGGTACCCAGTCGCAAGGAGCTGCACATCTGTAAGATTTCAGTTAGCTCTATTGATGGCATACACAGAAGATCAAGCAACTTACGGCATGCTGCACTTGGAGTGCGGGCAGCAAGACGAGCATGTCTCTTCTGCACATGGGGGGCAAGGTTCGTGACACTGCTTGCTGCACTTGGAGTGCATGCACTTGTTTTGACAAGGGGATGAGCAAGGCGGGCATTTCCCTTCATGGCATGCTTCTCGACATCGGTGGCTGCATGTCGTGTAGTTTCTGTCGCATGTTTGTGGACAGCTGCCATGCTCCTCTTTAACGACCTTCCCCTCTTCTCGTGTGCGACAGCCCCAGCATCTGCCCTTGCAGACGTGACCGCACGCTCTAACGAAACCGCAGTCAGTCTTGCATAAGTAAGTGGCCGCAGACACGTTGACGTGACAGGCCACCTGGACCATGTGCCCGCAGCCTGGAACCAGCTTCTCAACTTGGACAGCACATTTGATGGCGGCAAGGTCTTTCGTTTTCCAGCATTCGATCGTGTTGACTTTGTGTCCGCATGGCAAGATAAGGCGTGTATCACTGACGACCTCCTTACAGAGCTTGTCGCAGACATCGCCGCAGCGTTTGCGACATGGATGATTACAGTGCTCTTTTGGCCTTGTGCAGTCCTCGAGGCACTTGAAGGCGTTGTGAAGAATGTCTGAGTGGCAGGGTCCGGTGCAGGAGTGCCCGCAGTTGAGCCGTCGGTCGCAAGGGAGGTTGCAGCCGCCATCGGGGGAAAATTGTATGAAATGTTCCGGGTGCGAGACCATACTCTTGTTTTCGTGGTGTCGCGGGCACTGCAGCTCAAGCTCGTTCCCAAAGTTTCCCTCCTGCTGCATGAGGTTGATGACTTTAGCCCACATTGGAACATGGATGGAAGTCTGGGAGTTGCCGATGATGTACATCCCGTGCTTGGCTCGGGACAGCAACACATTGATGCGATTGGATGTGCTGAGGAAGCCACATCTCCGCTCATTGTTGCTTCGCACGAGAGAGATAATGACAACGTTGGCCTCCTCGCCTTGGAAGTTGTCCACCGTTGCAGCACGTACTCCTTGTAGCGCAGAAGACTTTGCCGCTCCCTTCTTCGGAGAGTCTTGAACATTCGTGTCGGGTGGTTCCAGACCGGCCAGATCGTCCATATCTCGGTCGTTGATGACAATGTGCATGGTAGACCCGAGCTTCTGTCGCAACTTGTTCAACTGACCCAAGTAGGGCGTCAGCACGGCAATTTCGCCCGACTTGTAGACACCTTGTCTCAGAAGATGAGAGACTAAGCCCACCACCATGTCTATCTCAAAATCGTTTGAGTATGAGGTTTCAATCGAATCCTGGTCAGAATTTCGGCCGGATTCGGGACTCTCATGGTGAAGCCAGAAGAGCCTCTTGGCCAATCCGCAGACGGGTGGGTATTCCTGAACCGCATCCGAATCTGATAAGGATCGGTACAAGGTAGAGCGAACAAGCTCGGAAATTGATGGATGCATACGTCTTTGCGTGTCGAGGATGCTGAAGGGGAATTTGGGGGTGTTTGCAAGACGTTCAAAAAGGGACACATCCAACGAATACTTCTTGCCGGCTGGATTGGCACTTTGAAGCCTCCAGTCTTGAATTTGAGGTCGCAGTTGGAGATGATCCCCGATCAAGATGGCGTGTTCAATGGTTGGGAGCAAGGCGGTCAGCAAATGGGCCTCGAGTACCTCACCTGCTTCTTCACACAGCAAGACTTTGCCGTTGACGCGCCGAAGAAGATCGAGATTGGTGGCGAGCCCCGTGGTAGTGACTCCAATGATGTTTGCCTGCTGCAGAGCACGAAGATCGATTGAACTTCTGACGCGATTGTTCCTGTCTCGCATGCTCTCGTATGCCTCATGCGCCGAAGACAACCTTTTCAGCTCGGGGTCGAGTGCCTGACGGACCCAATCTTGGTGCAGAAGAAGGCGCTCTTGACGGCTCATCTCTGATAGTCTAGTTTGATAAAGCTGCGTCATGGTGCGACTGGGGACTTTGTTCACTAAGCCACCGTGCAGCCAGACTTCCATGGCCCTCTTCCTTCCGCGACGGACCGTCTCCCAACCATCTTCCGCATCTTCGTTGCTTTGCTCTGGGCCAAAGAGCTCATCATGTTGAGAAGGATGCTGTGCTGCAAGAAACGCTCGGATCTTCTCGTTTGTGTTGAGGTACTTGTAGGTAGTGAGATTACTAGCCACGTAGTCGGCTTCAGACTCAAGTGCCTCAATCGACTCGTACAAAGCTCTGCCTTCGGTCCTTGTGCGAGTCATCCCCTCTACGACCTTACGGAGGTTGACAGGCTCGAGTCTCTCCGACTTGGATCGAGAGCCGATCCTGACGATATTCTGGACTTCCCCATCAACGAGATGCTCCAGAAGCTGGTCCAGGGCGTGGTTTGTGTAACAAACGCACATGATCGGTCCCAGCTTGGCCTTGGATTTGTTGGCGAGCAGCACCTTGATGAGAGCTTCACCCGTGTAACTCTTTCCTGTGCCCGGAGGCCCTTGGATCAAAGCGAAAGATCGACTGAGGGAATCTAGTATAGCCCCTGACTGAGTCAGGTCCAGCGTGGAGTGTCTGCTGAGCTCGGCTGGATCAACAGGTTCACCAGGAGTGTACGACAGCGCTTTCCCGTCGTTGGCAAGAGTACTGAGATCGAAAGAAAAGCCTGGACGCATGGAGTACAGCGGAGGTGGAATCTCGGGCGGTTGATCCCCCGCTTGAAGAGTGAGGATAGTTTGAAAAGGAAGGTCGACCTTTTGAGACATCGTTTGTAGGGCTTTCAAAAGAGGGGAAAATGCGGGAAGAAGTATCGACGGGAACTCAAACATTTGTCGGTGCTGTCTTGAACCCATGTTTTTGAGCCACAAAAGGGCGCGCTTGACCTCGTCGACTCCGGTATCCACAAGCTTCAGATGAACGAACGCGTGGCGGTTGTCATCCGGCAAGCTATACTTGGGAGAGTCTGTCGCGTCTTCCTGCTGGGTCTGCTGGGTCGGGTTGTGCGGTGTCCGGACGGTAGACCTTGAGACTTGGCAAAAGAAGACGTTGCCAATGTCATCGACGATGCAGACGAGTGCGCCATCTGTGAGCCTCTTGGTCTGTACCCACCATGCAGCTCGCTGGGCTTTATCCAAATCCTTGGCTGCCTTTGGCTGGTCGAACTTGACGACGAATTCAAGACCACCCCGCTTGTCAAACGTGGTCTCGACGGCGGTGGCGTAGTCGTAGACTACAATTCTCGTCCTAATTTCGCGCACCCGATTGTTCGACTCGACCCTTGTGCGGATGGCATTCCGGAGATCGTGCAGTATATCCTCGCGGAGCAGCCGGAAATGGCGATCTAGCAAGCCCCGAAGCCCTTGCAAGTGGTGCTGCGAGGGGTTGACTGTGGGCAAGTACTCGTCTCTGAATGACATGGTCTCTTCGAGAGTGGGCATTATCCTGATCTTGGCGATGTCGGCATGGTCGTTATCGTGGCGACGTCCTCTGAGCGAGAGCCGCCCGGGCAGATCCTCGGTGACGATGAACTCGGCCATGGCACCCGAGTTGGCATTTTTATGTGCGACATCGGGTAAAGTGCGGCCTATGCCAAGTCGACGCCGGACATAGTCTAGATACTTTGAGGCCTGCATCGAGTAGAAGGCCTCCGCACTGTTGCCGAAGACGTCGAGACGGAGTTGGATATCCTCGACGATTGAGGTGAAATGGGAATTGACAATGTTCGCTGCGCTCGTGTCGATGACCTTCGCTAAGAGACCACACGCAAGGGAGATGGCTTCGAGGCCAGATGCCCCGGATTCGCGGAAGGGTAGCTCAGACCAGTGATCGACGAGATGAAGGACGAAGTCAAAGAGGTGCTTGAGGCGGGTTGCATCGATTCCTAGAAAAGACCGATAGATTGTGGTTGTCTCCTGTTCCACGACGACTGAATCAACAATCGCCGGGTGAATGATGACTCGGAATAGCGGTGAGATGCGTGACTCCCAGAGACTCGCTTTCTCGGCTGATGTCTTGCTTAGCGAAAGCCCCTCGAGGACGTCCCTGATCAGATTGAGTCTGCGGTCGGATGCGATCTCTCTGATGACTTCTTGGGCTAGACTGGCGTCTTGCTCAACAAGATCAAGGGCCATGCGGAAGTAGCTGGCTGTATCCCCGTCGTTGGAATATGCTGGGGACGGTCGTAGACGTTTCCAAGCATGAATCTTCTCTCGCTCGGGGTCGGATGGTCGGTTCGAACTGCCAGTGTTCCGAGTGTTGCTCGCCGCCGCACCAGGATCATGAGAAAACCTACAGTGTCCACCAAAGCGACACCGGCCGGTGTTTACAAACAGCCGGCAAGGGGCGGAAGAAGAAAATCGAGAGTTGGACCGAGGTCTGTTATACTGAGTTAGCCAGAAAACGCAGCTGAAAGTATCAACACCACGGGCCTGACTGACCCACGCACTGGTGCCATGATGGGCATCTCAATTGGTTTCGAAAGTGAGGCGTGACACTTGTGCAGTAGAGGTGATGACGAAGGTGCAAAGGATTTCGGAGGAGAACTATGGCGGGATTGACGCGACTTTAGTATCATCGACTTGGTGCCTCCATTGAGAGCTTTCAGCTCCAGCAAGACAAAAGCGGCACGACAAGGGCAGTGGCGAGCTGCCTGCAGTTGGTGCGAGAGGCGCCAATCATGAGGCCCAACCAACTGCAGCGTCAAATGCTATCCTTACATGACGGACTCTTTCAAAATGGTACTAAAATGAAGTCTAAAAACGCATGCTGCGCCGTGGCATCAACTTTGAGAGAGGCCAATGTGGGTGTATCTCGAAGAGGTTCATTGTAGCCAATCACAGCCCCTGCCTGCCGGAGGCCGACCACAAAAAGCAAACAAGCAACTCTGACTGGCTGCAAGCTATCGGACAGGGGAAGCGACAAGCACCAAATATGATGGTAGGAACGTGTTAAATTCAAAGAGTTGAAATATGCCTCGCGGCCAGATGCTTGAACTCCAGCTTCAGATGCACTCGAATACAGGCCCAGCCGCCGTGCCGCCCCAGTCAAACATTTGTTGGGTGGCTGAGAGGGCCAACAACGGGTCGGTCATGATGCGGTCGCTGCCATGGCTGAGTGATGATCCCGGCAAACGTTGATGTTGGCCGCCGGCGTTTATCGACTTTGGTGTCCACTTTGGAGCTGTGCGTTCTGCTTGGCCACATGTCAGGCCTTGCAATGACGAGTGAGGTTCGAGGGATGGCTCTGACGATGGACCTAGGTAGTTGGGAGATGTCTCGGCCGAGACTCCTTAGTCATCATGGATGTCATTCTTCGTTGGTCTGGCTTCAATTGGGGGGCTTGGCTTGACCAGTGTGTGCCGCGCGGGCCGGGCCCCCGACCTGCCGGAACCGGACCCGGCCGATCCTCCGGCTATTGAACTGAGCGCATCCGGTCCATTGCGGTCCAATTGCAGCAGTCTGCTGATGCACCACACCAACGGCTATTGAGAAAAAGGACTGCGGGGCCCGCAAAGTCGACAAACCCCCGAGCAGGATTCTCACGTGCTGCTGTCTGCGCAATTTTGGGCAAGGATTTCCGACGGGTGAAATTGCAAAAGTCGAAAAATAACATGAAGCGTCGCTTCTGCGTCGCATCGGCGTCAAAGTTACCCCCACTCAGGGACCCCGACCCCGGCGTAGTGCTACTGTCGTTTATCTCAGAAGGGGACTAACCCCGGCCGAAACCAACCTGGCCGATGGCCGGTGGAAATGTCGACATGTCATGACTCAGGCGCCGCTTAAATAACCATGCGTGGTCGCGCGTCTGGCCTGCGGCTATTGTTTTGTATTGTTTGTTGGATGTTGATCAAACGCTTTTAGCAACTCGACATATCGCGTGTATTGCGGAATTATTGTTATGATCAATTGAGTAAACTTCTCGTTATTTTTGTTAGAACGACGGAACCATGAAGCCTTGAGCCCTGAGCCTTCCGACCGAAAACCCATCATTCACGCGCGCTCTTGGCAGCTAACGGGGCCATGGTCTCCCCTTCACCGCCGTCATCGGACCCAAGCCATGATGCCGAGAAACAGACCCCGCAGGTGACTGACGTCCCCGGCAGCGAGGTGGAGAAAGGCGGGAAAGATGCAGAAAAACGCGGGGAAGCGGAGGAGCCTGCGTTTTTCTTGTCGCTATCGTCCTCCTCCGAAGATGACGGGGCCAATGAGCTACGCGGCGCCGCGGGTCCGAGGGCCGAACCTCAATCCGGAGGTGTGGACCGTGTCTTGAGCCGGGCGACTACAACGTCTAGCATTGGGGAAGGACCGCCGCCCGATGGGGGTGTGAAGGCTTGGCTTGCTAGTATGTAGCTGACGGTCTCAATCTGGAGGTGTGTTGTGTTAACTGGCGACAGTCTTCGGCACCCATCTCGTCATCATGAATACATGGTAAGTCTCGTAGATCTTCTTCACTACAGCCGTAGCTGACACCTTCAGGGGCATCGTGAACTCATACGGCGTCTTTCAACCCTACTACACCACTACCCTCTCACGTCCACCATCCGATATCGCCTGGATCGGCTCCTTCGAGGTGTTTCTCCTCTTCTTCATCGGCGCATTCACCGGCCGGCTCACTGACGCTGGCTACTTTCGGCCCCTGTTCATCGCGGGCTTCATCCTTGTAGTCTTAGGGATGGTCACGACCTCTTTCTGCACACAGTACTGGCAGTTCTTCCTCGCGCAGGGTATCTGCATGGGCCTCGGCAATGGCTTTCTTTTCTGCCCTAGTCTCTCCACGGCATCGACCTACTTTGACAAGAAGAAGGCCCTTGCCCTAGGATTTGTGTCGATTGGTAGCTCGACCGGTGGTATGATTTATCCTAGCATGGTGAGGCAGCTGCTTCCCAAAATCGGCTTTGGGTGGACTATTCGGGCGATCGCGCTGGTGCAAATGGTGACGTTGCTCGTCACGTCACTCATCTTGAAACCTAGAATCAAGCCGAGGAAGGCTGGGAGTCTGGTCGAGTGGGCGGCCTTCAAGGAGTTGGAGTACTCTTTCTATGCCCTTGGGTCATGGCTGGTAAAATTCCCCGGGTGTTGGTAGTGACGTTTGGAGGCTGACCTGATGCGACAGAACTACCTCGGCGTTTTCTTCGCATCATATTACATCGCCTCGTACTCCCGCGACATCGTCGGACTGAGTTACACATCCTCGCTCAACCTCCTACTCCTCCTCAACGGCACCGGCGTGCCCGGGCGCCTCATCCCAGCCTACTTCGCATCCTACTACATCGGCACGGTCAACATGTTCATCCCCATGTCGTTCATCTCCGGCATCATGATGCTCTGCTGGCCGGCCGTGTCCTCCGTCACGGGGCTCTACGTCTGGACGACCTTCTACGGCTTCTTCACGGGGGCGATCCAGAGTCTCATGCCCTCCGGCATCGGCACGCTGACGGCGGACCCGAGGAAGCAGGGGACGCGGATGGGCATGACCTTCACGCTCATCTCGTTTGCGGTGCTCATCGGACAGCCCATCGCGGGCGCCATCATCTCGGCTGAGGGTGGCAAGTACACGGGGGCGCAGGCGTACGCGGGGACGTGTATGTTGGCTGGAATGTGTTTCCTCATCGCGGCGAGGATGGCGAGGGCGAGGAAGCATGGGAAGTGGTTGTGGATCAAGGTTTGAGAAGGTTGGTGAGGCATTTGCTGGTATGGCCGGTGTTCTTGTGATGGGAACCTGGTGTAGGAGCTCAGGTAGCATTTCGAGAATTTCAGGTGATTGGTACTGCGTTTGGTATCCTCGTAGAGTCACCCTTCGTCCTTGGGAAGTGTGAGACGGAACTGAGCAATATCGTCTGGGTATGAAAGACAGGAAGATGTTGGAAGCCAGTTATTGGGCGATACTGCTGTTCCTCGTTGTCATCATTTCTCGTCGTCGTCCATTTTCTTCGTCCCCTTTGTCCGTCCCTTTTCGCCATCGTCGTCTTTTTCTTCGTCGTCCCTTTCGTCGTTGTCCCTCTTCGCCGTCGTCTCTTTTGACTGCCGCTATTGCTGCCTATTTTATTGTTTCCGTCGTCGTTGTCTCTTTTCTCTCGTTGGGTCGGCCTCCTGCAGGGCCGTTGATCGGACGCCCGTTTGTCGACTTGGACAAGGCAGACAAGGGACCTACCCACCACACATCGGGAAGGCAGGCACCCTCCCAGGCTGCTCTTGCCTCGTCCCAGGAATAAAAGACCTACCGGACAGCATTGGACGCCCAAAAAGGCTCGAGGCATCCATCAGACACTGGCACCAGCGGACTAAAGTGGGTCATCTGCCTCCAGCTTCCACACCACACAGGGCACTTCGTCGACTTCACCTTCACCTTTTCTTTTCTCCCACACTTTCGTCGCGTCTTCACCACCACTCGATTTTCGTGTGTTGACGCCTTTTCGAGAACCACCTCTCATCTCTTCTAACATTCCCTTCTCTCCCCAAAAACAAACACTACACATAAGCATACGACTCCAGAAGTTCAGATCCCCACAGCATCCCGAGCCGAGCGGCTGCAAACGCCCAAGATGGAGCCAGCGGCGGTCAACGACGCGCTTTTCAACCACTTGGTTTTGCCCGCTCAGCTTCCACAGCGCCAGGAACATGATCGACAGCTTCGTCTCGTCGAGGGTGCTCTCCTCGAGCGCCTCATCGGCGCCGCCACCATCATGAGCGGCGGCGAGGCAGACAACCCCTCCCACGGCCATTGGCAATCACTTCGCCAGACCCTTATCGCCTGCCAGCACGTCAATCGCGCCGGAAGAATCGACAAGTCCAGTCTGGTGCGTCGTTTCCAGAACCTCGACCCTTCGGGGTGCCTCATTCTCCATGTCGAAAGTCAGAATGCTGGCTTGATCGTCCGCAGAGCCCAGGAGTAAGTGTTTGCACCCCAGCCATTACAGCTTCCACGTCGCTAACAACCGTTTAGCCCCATCTTCAAGGATTGTGTCGTATTTGAGGCCTTCGAAGCCTCTCCTCGCAACGAAGACGTCTTGGCCGCCAAGGCCGCCCTGGTCTGGGACTTTCCTGGCATCGCTGTTGCAGTGCCTTACACCACCTTCAGCGACGACGACTTTCAGACAAGCGTCGCGAGCTTCATTGAGCAAGCCTCGCTTGAGAACACCAAGACCTTTGCCGCCCATACGTTCAAGGCCGGCGCCATTGTCTACGAGTACCGCAACACCGGTGATCCGTCAATCATCACTTCTATGCTCATGGCAATTCTTGAGGAGAACGGTCGCAGGATTGCTCCCACCCTTTTGCGGAAGCGAGTACGGGACGACGTATGCTGGAACAGAGCTGAGAAACCCTGGCGTCGACTCCCTCTGTGGTTGGTCATTCGCGTCGGTATTCAGCGCTATCTATCCATGGCGTTGGATGCAGAGTCCGGTCGCCTAGAGTACAAGTTCTACATCGCCGTGGTCCTGTCCAAATTTCTTGACGAAGCGCCCAGCTACAACATCGGCATTGAGAGAGTGCACTTCCTGAAGAAAAAGATCTGCAGACGTCTGGTCAAGCTTGACCTCGACAAACAGCGCTGCGTCAACGATTCCATCGTCTCTCGCTACGGTTTTCTCTTCGATTTTCTTGGACCCAAGTTCAACAAGTCCATTGAAAACTGCAACAGGGTCTTGAATGTCGCTTTGGCTCAAGAGAGGGCCTCGTTGCACAAACACATTCCACTGCTACCGCGAAAGGCCGCGGATGCCGATCTTCGCTTGAGCCTTCGGATCAGCCGTGCTCATCTCCATAACGCCTTGGAACGATTCAAGATGCCTCGCTACCGACGAAGGCAGCAGACAAGGCCCAATGAAGGTCTTGCGGAAGCCGCCAAAGACCATCTCAGCCACTACGCCCAGTCATACCACAAGCTGATTGATAGAGAGCTTGAGCTTTCCCACTTGCCGGGAGAGACTTGTTCCGAAATCGCAAAGCGTATCACGGACTACGCCAACATGGCTGTTCCACTCTACGAGGGCAACCCCGAGCAAAAGAGTCAGATGATCTTGACAATTATGGAGATGTGGCAAAGGATGGACGCAATTGCCTGTCACTGGTTTCCCCTCCTTCAGGAATTCCACCCTGTTCTACATCCGCAGATGCTCGATGTTCTTCTGCTGCCTCAATACACCGATATGGCTCGGCTGAACACGCTCCAGCTCCTTCTTTCAGACCGTGTCAAGCGGGCAAATAGTGAACGTCGGAACATATTCGAAGACCCATCTCCAGGATGCTTCGGTGAGCGATACTACTCTGAATCAGCAGACGCGTACAATTTGAAACAGTTACACGAATCAATCGTGGAGGTGGCAGATGATTTGCGAGCTTCAAAGGAGTCTGAGTGGAAGAAAAAGAGCCAGAGGTACGACGATCTAATCCGCCAGATCGACACCAGTGTTTGCTCGTACCTGAGAGATGACTTCGATCTTTTGGGACGTGAGCAGCATGACCCAAATTGTCCCAGATGCTCCAAGATGTGGAGCGCCCAGAAAATGCGGATTGCCATCTTCGAGGACCTCCTTCCCTCGGACCCAGTCGTCACGCGAGCAACAGTCTTTGAGCTCGCCTGCCCGAAGGAGTTCGCAGTGTACCGCGAAACAACTTGGTGGATTCTCCGGCAACTAGCCGCACCATTCAATGACGAAGGAAACCCACCTCGTTGCTTGCTCAAGGACAATCTGCAGCTGAAGCCGTTCTTTGAGCCAAATCGGAGCAAAGTTGGCCTGGCATCTACCACCAAGCCATGTAAGTAATTCCCCACTATCAATGCCTCCGCCAATGGTTCACTCCCGACTTATGTCCTGCTGTGAATGCTCCAGAGGCCGGGCCTAACAATGAAGTCGCCATGCTAACCTAATTGTCGTCAGTCATTACTACACACTACACGTCAGTTCCATTTCCAGTAGAGTGGCAAGGAAGCCGGGAGGGTGTCTGCCGTCCAAATGGGATGAAGCTGGGAATGTTTGACGAAGGAACTTGCACTTGGCCCGGAAGACTCAAATTTCGTCCCACGTTTGCGCACCACGTGGCTCTGACACTCCCAAAGTCCTCGCCTTTCAGCAAACTGTTCGAACAGAGGTCTTTCGCCCCTGGTGCTCCTGGGCCATCCTCCTACGAGATCATGGCCAGCCAATCTAGCTGTCCCGCTGGCGTCAACGTTCATGAATACCTGGCGATGCAAACTCTGATGTCCGGGAAAGCACAGCGTTGGCTTGCTCTCTTGACCGAACTCGGATCAACGAACTTAAACTTCTCCAGCGAGGTTACTCTGCTGGTGGTTTCCAACCTTGTGTGTCAGAGCGGACCAGCCGATGACGATGGCATCAGCGGCAATGACACCGGCGGTGAACGCGGGAGAGATGTCCTGCGGAAAGTCCACAAAATATTTCGCGAGGAGCAATTCTGCGATCGGCTTGTGGAGCAACTGATCATTCGACTGGACAGCTTGGAGGCCAATTGGCGCGAGACATACCTGATGGACGTCGTCATCACCATCCTTTTGCGCACCCATACCCTCACTGCCACGAATCCGAATGCCTCGCTGAAAGCATTGAGTGCTCTCATTCGAGCACGTCAAATCTGTCTGCGCTGGGTGGAGATGCTACGAGCAGAAACATACAAAGAAAGCGACACAGAAGCAGCTCGAAGATGCCAGCAGTACGCATTGTGGGCGGCAATTCTCTGCAAGAGAACATTCGTTATTCATCGCAGCCAGGCAACCCTTTTGGACGAGCTTTCTCTCCAAGCATACATCGAGTGCTGCATTACTGTGCAAGACAACCTGGTGGTAGAAGTCGGCGCCCTGCCCCAGGTGCTCCAGCATGCTGTTGTCTCCGACTTGAAACTGTCATATCGTCTCGCATCTTTGGTGTGCGCCTCCATCATCCAAAGCCCAGACGTCTTTCGGTTGGCTATTCGAGCTGTCTGGCCCGAGCCCGAAGATCGCCCCCGGCAAATCTACAACCTGTGCTCACAGCAGCCCTCATGGGTCGCATGCGACATCCAAGAGAACGAAGAAGGCAACCTTGTTCAAGTTCACTACAATTACGTGCAAGGGCTTCTTCTGGTCGACAATAAGCCTCTTGGAAAGCTTCCCAAGGCGCCCGAGCACATAGAAGTCCTCAACGAGCTCTTCGGTGATCAAGCCCTGCTAACGTTCCCTTCCACCCAAAAGGGGATGGATTACACGCTGTGCCTCACACCCCGAAATTATCGTGTCGACGTGGGATTTGAAGCCGGAAACATGATTGTCCGCGCCACCAAAGGCAATCAATATCTCCAACTCATTCCAAGAGAAGTCTTCCGGACAGAGACATCGTGGGATCTTCCAGGACCGCTGTTGGACGACTGCTGGCATTGGCTGTAGGTCTCTCCACTCTTCCTCTTCCAATCTATTTTGCTAATGATATGGTAGTGATTTGAAAAGCGGCAAAGTGTTCATCACTCACACTACCGACATCTGGAACATCCACCTTAGGAATTGGACGCTCGATGTGCATCGCGGAGTCTGCCAAAGATTCCGAGGTTCAGCAGGATACGACAAAATAGTCGATACCTACAGCCCTCTTTTCAACCGTGTGGGCAGAATTTTCGATGGCTTCGAGCACAAGGGCCAGATTTTGGTGTATCAGCCAGCTTCAAGACATTTGGAAGTGGAGATCAGAAGACTTCAGCTTCTTTTCTATGTCAACCCTCGTCAGGTCCTCCAATCACCCCAGCTTGGTTCTGAGATCGATCTGGATCAGGACGCGGGAACGTGGTACGGGCTCGGTAGCAAGCTTGTCTTCCGAAACCCGCGTGATCCCTCACAAAGAAGCATTCTGGTTCCCGTGGGACCATTCGAAGCCAGGCGAATCGAAGGGAAAGACATCATGATCGCTCGTACACACCCTACCGATATGTACGGGCGGTTCAACATCAACAAGTCCTTGGGAAGATTGGATTGCGCGGCGGAGCCCATGCTACTCTACATGAAAGCCTTGCTGCATGCCTACACGTCTTCCGTTTTCCCTGATCCCCTCACTGGAAGAACAGGTACAGAGGAAGCCCTTCAGTGGTTGTCTTCCGGAGTCTGTCAGCCGTGGCAGGTTCTAGGATCTGCCCACGTCAACCTGCTTGCTAAGATCGCTCACCTGAGCCCTCGTCATGAGTACTATCCGGAAGATCTCCGAGTGATGAAAACGGACATGTGGGACGACAGTGCTACTGAGAGCATTCAGCATGAGAGATTCAGACCTCTTGTTGAAAGGATCTTGTCTGTTTCCGACGAGCTTCACACCTTCTCGCTTCTCACCTCGGAGACTAGCCTTGCCGCATTGCCTGCGCCTGGAGATGACCATCTACGGCATAGGGCCGAATCACGGAGACAAGCCTTTGAGCGATGCTTCGATGACAGGACTGAGCCAATTGGCATCTCTGACCAAAGGTATCGATCTCGGGACTGTCCTTTGCCCTCCAATACCCGGCACTGCCAAACCCTAGAAATTGCTCACCTCATTCGAACCTGGCCAGAGCAGCTTTCGACAACATCATCTCTGTCCATTCAGTTGTCTATGGGTAGTAGTGTTGGAGGCTTTAGAGAGGCTTACGACAGGGTGTCTCTCACTGATCGTCTGGGAGTTGACGTATTGGAGAACTGGGGATCTCTTGTTAAGGCATGCCGAGAGCAACAAAGCCCGTTCGCTTTGATGTTCGTCGTGGCGCCGATTGCCTTCAGCTTCAAGGTGGATATGTGTTTGATCAAAACGTTAGCTGCCTTTGCAATTTTTGACGAACTGAAAGTTATCGAGCTTCCCATGTGGGAAAAGTACGAGAACTTCAAACCGAACCAGCTGCCTCAGCTGGAGCAGTTGATGCGCATCATCGCGCTTCACAAGATGCCACCGCCAAAAGATGACGGGGAAGAATTGCAGCAATTTGCTAGCGCGAAGCAATTACGCAAGATGAGAGAACAGAGAGACGCCTGGGAGCGACGATCAGATGAGGATTGCAAATACTTGGCGAATTTCTTGCTGGCCCAATGGCCGTGCGAAGAACCAGGGGTTGCGGAACTTGCTAAATCACTGCTCATCGATGTGGGAGCTGCATTGAAACTTGTCAGGGTTGAATGGAAGCGACTCTACCAAAACATGGATCTTTCTATTCATCTCGATGCCGTACAAAACGTGTTGGATCGCAGACAGTCCGAAGTCGAGTACGAGGCTCCGGTCTTCATTGCTTCCGAGGAGCTCTTCGAAGAGCGTCTCCGAGGAGGCGAGATCTTACGATTGAGAACAGATCTGCTCCAAAAGACGTTCCCAGCATTGCAAAGCATCGATCCAGAGTCAAGAAAGCCCAGCAACCAGCCTGCCAAACTTGCAACCAAGACAACGCCTGCTGCGAACGAGGCCCGCCATCCAGCCCACATTCGGAAACCCATCACCTTGCCGTCCTCCAACGTCCGAAGCACCGGAACGAATGTCCTCGCCCCCAGCTGGATGTCTTCAAAGACCGCGCTTATTCCTTCCAGTGACTCGACAGCTGAGCTGAAGCAAATGGTCGCCTCGTTTTCTAAGTCCCCGTCGATGGTGCGCCAAAAGTACGGAGAGGATTTGCAGAGAAGTCTGGATGCCTTTGTGACTAGGAAACAACCCAAAGAGTCGACAAACCATGAACCAACTGCCTTTGTGGCAAGGGAGGCGTCCTTATCGCTAATGTCTATCCAGCGCCGATTCGAGAAGATTCAACAGGCCCTTGAGAAGCCCGACGATACCCATTCATCTCAACAGCTGTTTTGGCTCAAGGCTGGACAGTTGTGGCCTGCAATCACTCACGTTACGCTATTAGAACAGCTGAGATCAACCGCGCAGCCCATCACGTTCGGTAAATATGCGAAAGAGACGTTGATTGACTTTGGCCTCGCAATTACGAATACGCAAAGAGACCTCAGAATCAATGATTTTGTTCGTCGAGGTGATGCTGGAAGGTACAAAGATGAGATGAGCAACCATGGACATTCCAATTGGCAGCCTTGCGACCACCCAGATTGGCTGCTCTTGGAGATTGAAGCGAACCTTCTCATCCGCCCCGATCAGGTCGATGTAGCACTGGCTACGATTTCTCCCGCCTCGGGAAACAATTCCGTTCTTCAAATGAACATGGGTCAAGGTAAGTTGACTGATTATCTCCGCCTTCTTTCCATCTGTCGCTTAGTGGCATACTGACTGTGTCTCAGGCAAGACATCCTGCATTATCCCAATGGTTGCCGCAGCGCTCGCCAATCGGCAGAACCTCGTCAGAGTGGTTGTACCAAAGGCTCTGCTCCTCCAGACGTCGCAATTGCTTCAAGGTCGCCTAGGTGGACTACTTGACCGTCAAGTGCGCCACCTTCCGTTTTCCCGACGAACACCCACCGAGGAGCATATCATTCGGGCGTACCACAGAGTCCACCGAACTATGATGAAGGAAGCAGGGGTGATGGTATGCCAACCAGAGCATAACCTTTCATTCATGTTGAGCGGATTGCAGCGCCTTCTTGACAACAGAGTTCCGGAAGCTGGTCCCATGATCAATGTTCAATCATGGCTTCGCACTCGGTGCCGTGACATTCTCGATGAGTCCGACCACACATTGGCTGTACGAACACAGCTCATCTACCCCTCTGGTTCGCAAACTACTGTGGATGGCCATCCTTCACGATGGCAAGTCACTCAAGCTATTCTACGACTTGTTGATCGTCATTCTTACGGGCTGACGAGTGCATTCCCCAACTCGATTGAGGTGGTTCGACGGCCTGGTGGTGGCTTTCCTCTACTTTTCTTCCTCCGGTCAGATGTCGAGGAAGAACTCATTCGCGGCCTCACCGCTGACGTATTGAGAGGTACTGATGGGATCCTTCCGGTCCAAAGTCTAGAAGCGGCGGACCGTCTTGCGATTCGGGAGTTCCTCACAGGCAAACCCCGGGACGTCACTCTGCAGCGCATTCGTCAACTCTGTCCGGATCGGCCCGCTGTTCGCCAGACAGTCTATCTTTTACGGGGAATTCTGGCGAATCGGATATTGATGATGACTCTGAAGAAGCGATGGAACGTCCAGTACGGTCTACACCCTTTGCGCGACCCCATCGCTGTGCCCTATCACGCGAAGGGTGTTCCTAGCGAGCAGTCTGAATGGGGACATCCAGATGTTGCTATTCTGTTTACATGCCTGGCTTTCTACTACGACGGCATCAGTGTCTCGCAGCTCACCCAGTCCTTGGAGCACCTTCTCAAGTCCGATGACCCATCGGCTGAGTATGACAAATGGACTCAGACCACCGAATCGTTTCCCGAGTCCCTCAAAGCATGGAACTCCATCAACGTAGATGATGATCTGCAGCTTGTCGAAATTTGGAAGGCTGTACGGTACAATATGACAACCATTGACTACTTCATGAACAACTTCGTCTTTCCTCAACACGCTAAGCAGTTCAGAGTCAAGCTTCAGTCCAATGGATGGGATATTCCACTATTCACGGTCGACACTCCCTCCTCAAACAATGGAGACAGCCAAGAGATTTCCAGGGCTCTGACAACTGGATTTAGTGGCACAAATGACAATCGTACGATGTTGCCTCTGACGATCAAGCAGGAAGACCTTCCCGGCCTATCTCACACGAACGCTGAGGTCCTTACTTACCTTCTACATAAGCGATCTCGTGAGTGTCGCAAGATTGAAGGCTCGGGAGGGGAAAGAGCGACTGAATCAGACCTTTTGCAAGAGCTCAGGCGACGGGACATCAATATCCTGATCGATGCAGGAGCTCAGATCCTGGAGATGGACAATGTCACCCTTGCAAAGAAATGGCTGGAAGTTGACCAGCGAGCTTTCGCTGCTTTGTTCTTTGACGAACAGAACAAACCATGGGTCATTCAGAGAACTGGCAGAAAGACCCCACTACTTGCTTCGCCGTACGCGGATGACCTCAGTAGATGTTTGGTGTACTTGGACGAGGTAAGATGACGGTCATGTCTTATGTTGAAATTTCAGCTGAATGACTCTAGGCACATACTCGAGGAACGGACCTGAAGTTTCCCCCTAGTGCTCGAGGCGCACTTACTCTCGGCCTCGGTCAGAGCAAGGACCATACCGTTCAAGGTGAGTGAAGGGAGCCGTCCCCATGTTATGGTTTTGGGAAGAGGCTGACCCATCGCCAACAGCTGCCATGCGACTGAGACAGCTGGGAACTACCCAATCCGTCACGTTCTTTGCTCCACCAGAAGTATATCAGAGCATCCTGGATTTGCAGTCTAAACCCCTTGGTGCCACTGTCGACTCTCACGACGTGTAAGTACATGGATACACACATGCACTGGACCACACTGACCGTGTGCAGAATTTGCTGGCTGTTGGACAACACTTGCGATGGCATTGAGCAATTGCAGCCCCTCTACTACGCCCAAGGCATCGACTTTTGCCGGCGCATGCAGGCCACCGTTGAACATCCCGAATTCCTGCGAGATAAGGCCCAAAGGGAAGACTACCTGGCCACAATCAAGCAGAACGAGCAGTTCAGCTTGCAGCAGATGTACGAGCCCAAGCGAAAGGTGAAGGGCACTGGCGAGTTCCGAGCTGGTTCGAACCTGAAGATCAGATCTTTTGTCAAGGAGCTCAATACGAGACGCAAAGCATTCCAAGATACGGGTCGGGCTGTTCATGCTTCAGCTCTGCAGGAGGTCGAGCAAGAGCGAGAAGTGGCATTCGAAGTGGAGACTGTTCGCCAAGTCAAAAAGCCCCAGCACTACCCAGCGCTGTCGTTCCCGGGTCTTGCTCAAGATATTGAGTCGTTCGCATTGAACGGAAGAATTCCCGCTGGATCTCAGAGCTTCGTGCCAGTTCTCAAGTCGCTGGCAAAGACGGGTACGGGCAAAAAGTTCAAGGTTGCCGATCGATCAACACAGGCACGGCTGTTCGTTTCCACAGAATTCGAGCGAACAATCAAGCTCACCTTCGACTTGACAAATGACAATTTCCTGGTAAGTACATTCCGCAAAGCTTTCATGTTGGCGGCAGTTCTGACAAGTGATTTACAGCGCAATGTGAATTGGATTCTTTGGAGCGATGTCACTGGTGTCGCTCTCGTCGTTGTCCCCGAGGAAGCCGAGATGCTTCTGCCTCTTATCAGAAACAAGGGCCCCAAGCATATGACACATCTCATTCTATACTCGGCCCCCGTCACCCGCAAGATGCTGCATTTCGGCAAACTTGACTATCTCAGTATCCCGCCTCTTGCTAACGACTGGGAAGCGCCAATGTGGTTGAGGGTTGAACTGGGATTATACGCCGGACGGCTCTACTTTGAGTGGGACGAGTATGCAGAGATATGCCGCCTGCTCGGTATTGACGAGACTTCTCTTTCCGAAGACATGGAAGAGTCTTCTGATGAAGATCTGGAGAGGGCACAGCTTGACGGAGCAGTCGAATCTAAGCCGTCGTCCAAGCCAGCCAAGACTGGTCTGACACCTCGTCCATTGACATTTTGCCAAGAATGGCTTGCTGCTCGACGCCGTGGTCAGGACTTTGTCTCTACCCCTATGGGCTTCATCGCCCAGGGAAAGCCTCTCCAGACTACCCACCCTTTCTTCCGCAAGACTGATACGGAGAAGAATGACAAGCTTTTCGTCCCCATCAGTCGCCAGAAGGTTCAACAGGATGCAGATGATCAGCCTCTGGATGATTTCGGTCTGGACTACATGGGCGAAAATGAGAACGCAGACAGCGATGCTGACGACGACGAAATCGAGTACAACGAGTCGGAGATGGGCAGCGATGGCGAGGACCCTCAGGTGGAGTCAGATTCGGAGTATTGAATTAATCGGATGGGATACTTGCTCAGAATGTTGCTTGATCTTCCGTGTCAAGGGATGGCAACGTGGAATGTTCTTTCATTGGTGTTCGGATTACTTCTGTATGATACCACTTGCATGCTAGCTCAGATTGTCAAATTGTCTTTGTTTTCACGATTCGCGGTTCTTTCTGGTCAGCCCACTTGTCTAATAGTAGTAATGACGAGCATTATGATGGCTGCGATGGATCAGTAGGCGATCCTGTTTTATTGTTTGCTTCCCACGAGAACTTGGGGACTTGGGTTGCTCGACACAGTCTGTGTCTCACTCACAAGACCATGATTCTGTCATTCCACGTGGACAGCAAGGCAGAACGGCGAGGCACTGAAGCAGGAAGATCAAGTCAAGAGCACCCAGAAGTACGGCGCGAGAGCAAGACAATGTAGTAAGATGAAGCGGGACGACGAAGCGGGACGACGAAGGACGACGAAGAACAGGACGACGAAGGACGACGAAGGACAGAGACAACAGAAGCAATGGACCTCCAAAACAATTCATTTGACATGCTAGTAACATACATCAGGTAGGTGCAAGTGGCCCATTTCCTCCTTTCTCATGCTCCGACTTTCGCGAGTCTCCCAAGAAATCCTTCAAATCATCACTGCCCAGTCGTATCAATCACTCTTCCGCGAGATCAAAGGTGCTTGCTGACCCGAGATGGCTTCAAAAGCCTCATGCCCAAGGAGGTCCAGTACCAGACGGGGCCATTGTCAATGGTGACAGCGTCCACTCCAGTCTGCTGGCGACAGGTAGCGGACTCGCAGTCGTTCTTGCTCCAGCCGACAAGGAGGTCGTCGGCCCACCAGGTGCGAGGTTGGCCATCCACGCGAAGTGTGACGGTGATGGAGCTCAGACCAGAGAAGCCAGTGGCCTTGAAAACGGTGAGAGGGCACTCCTTCATCGCAGGGCAGGAAGGCACCCAGGCAGTCTGGCTGGCGAACTCCGTCTCGTTGCTCTGTGTAGCGTTCCACTGGTAGCCCGTGAACGTGAACTCGCAGAGCTGGCCGGCGATGCGAGAGTCGCAGCCGAGATTGATGCCGTAGAAGTCGAATTGGAAGCACGGAGATGATGCCGTCTTGCCCATGCCAATCTGAGCGGTGTCGCCAGAGAACCCAGTCGTGTTGGAGAGCATGGGAGGCACGAACTCGACGAGGCGGCCGCCAGAGGAGGGCAGGTACGGGTCCGAGGGGGGAGGACCGACGAGGAACCCCTTCGAGAACCAGAAGCGGTGGTAGGGGTTGTAGACGGGGCCAACCGAGAGGTCATCAAACTGCAAGTCTTGTCAGCAATGGCCAAGGACGCCGGACGACAATGGAGACAAGGAAGAAACTTACGTCCAAGGAAAGCGTCCCAACCTCAGTGGTACCCGTGCACATGGGGGTCGCCGCCGAAATCGGGGCAGTTGCGTTCTGGCGCTTCTGGAAGGCACGACGCTCGAGGGCAGCTCCTGCCGTGGGGGTTGGCGTGGTCGTAATTACCTGAACCAGGGTGCTGAGAACCAGCGAGCTCTGGACGTTGCCGCCGGCGCTGGCAATGGTGCTTGCACTCACAATGACGCTGGCGCTGGCGCTGGCGCTGGCACTGGCACTGGCACTCGTACTGGCGCTGGTACTGACGCTGGCGCTGGGAGGGCTGCCACCCGCGGCGTTGCCGGGGTCTGCCGGGCTCACAGTGATGACCGAAATGGAAGTGACCAGGGACTCGAATGGGAAAGAGTAGGTGGTTGTGGCTTCCGAAATGACGTTGACCAGTGTGCTTGTGAGCAGAGAAGAGCTCGTCTCTGTCGAGCTTGGAACCGGTAGGCTGGGCGAGATGGGTTCCATGGAGCTGACTGCCGTCGGGGTCGGCTGCGGTGTAAGAGTTGATGTGCAAGAGCTGGTGCTCGCTGCGCCAGGCTGAGCAGAGCCAACGGCAGTTGCAGCGTCAGTTGGAGCAGCAGGTGCGGCCGCATCGGTCTGGGCAGTGGGCCACAATGTGACCACAGAGGGAGAGCCGAGAGGACCAGGAGAAGCAGTTACTTGCGCTGGGTCGCTGTATCCCCCAAGAATGCTGCTAGGAGAAGAGCCAGCAGGAACAGTGACCGTCACAGGTGCTGCGCCAGCGGGATCCTGAGAGCCGGAGCCAGCATCTGAGCCAGAACCAGCTGGGACGGTGACGGTGACAGGCGATGCATTGCCAGGACCCTGAGAAGCAGAGTCTGAGCCAGAGCCGGAGCCGGAGCCAGCTGGAAGGGTGACTGTGATCGCAGAAGGAAGGCCAGCTGAAGGAGACGAGTCGCCATAGCCACCAGGAATGGAGTCGCTCGGAGATATAGTCTGACTCAAGATGGAACCAGGGCCGCCCGGAACATCTCCGGCAGGAGGAGTGTCAGAAGTCATGAAGACGGTGACAATTGAGCCCGCTGGAGAAGAGGCGCTTGGCTGAACGACGGTGACGGTGGAAGGTCCGACAGGAAGAGCTGGTCCGGAAATGCCAGGAGACGAGGGGTTTGGCTGGATGACAGTGATTGTGGCAGGGCCAGATGGAGAAGAACCAGGGGCGCCAGGAGGCTGAATGACAGTGACGGTGGCAGGGTCAGACGGGGCAGAGCCAGAAACGCCAGGAGGTTCAATGACAGTGATGGTAGCAGGGCCAGATGGGGCAGAACCAGGAACGCCAGGAGATGCCGGAGGCTGTGAGCCGCCAGTCGCAGGAGGTTGAGGGAATGTGAGAGTCAGAGTGGCGATGATGGGGGTGCCTGCCGTGGGGTCCTGAACACCTGCCGGCATGGTGTAGGTGGTGGTAACGACGGTAGCAGGTGGAACACCATTGCCAACGCCCGGAGGGAATGAAGAAAGAAGCGTCTGAAGAGAGTAGGAGAGACTGCCATCAGGGCCCGGGACCATTGTGGGAACGACAACGGTGCTAACAGAGCCACCGCCAACGGGAGCCCCAGGGGTATTGCCAGAGTCCGTCGCAGAGGGAAAGGTGACGGTGAAACAGGTGACGAGAGCGTCGACTGTTGGAGTGCCTCCCGATCCAGGTCTGGTGTTGTACAGAGTGGTGCTGAAGACGACGACGCCGTCAGAGTTGGTGCCAGGGTCCGTAGGGTTCCAGGGGAAAGAAGGAGGAGTCTGTCCAGCAGGGAACGTGTAGACTGTCGTTGTTCCTTGACCATTGCCTCCTGGAGCGCCGGGGGTAACTTGGCCGCCAGTAAGGGTGGTAGCAGGAGGATTGCCATCGACGTTGCCGGGGATGCTGGCAATTGAGGAGTCGGGAGTGGGAGCGATGTAGACAGTGGACGTGATGATGGGGCCAGACTCCCAAGGCTTGGGGCCTGTGTACTGAGAGCTGCCAGGGGTGTAGGCGTCGATGGTGATGGTGGTAGGGGGGAGAGAAGTGGGCTGAGCAACGACGGGGATGTAGACAGTCCGCGTGAGGGTAGGGCAGGT
Organism: Colletotrichum chrysophilum; assembly: GCF_026319265.1. NCBI lineage: Eukaryota > Fungi > Ascomycota > Sordariomycetes > Glomerellales > Glomerellaceae > Colletotrichum > Colletotrichum chrysophilum. Next base: position 90,071 of record NW_026517387.1, on the reverse strand, counting down.
TGAGGCCAGGGCAACGCCCAAGGCCGCGAGGCCGCCGATGACTCGGGCTCGCATGTCGACGAAGACGCTGAAGGACGCTAAAGGACGACGAAGGACGAAGAAGAACGCCAAAGGACGAAGACAAAGGACGAAGACGACAGAAAAGACAGAGACAAACGAGGGCGGGCGCCAGAAATGAAGGATGGGATGAAGAAGAGAAGAGGTCAGAGGATGATGGGAGAGAGAGGGGATTTAAATAGATGGGGGAGGGGGAGTGATCGAGGGGCAGAGGCAGAGGCAGAGGCAGGAGGGACCTCCTTCCTCGATCTTGCAGTCTGAAAGTTCTGGGAAGGAAGCTTTCGGGAGGAGCGCACTGCAGTTGCCAGCCTCACACTCTAAGGTAGATGGAAGGCACGGCGGGGCATACGAAGGACGTGAGCCGGGCAAGCACCAGCTCACGGAAGGAGAAAAGAAGGTTGGACATCATGTCAAACAGCAACGAAAGCCAGAGCGCACAATCATAGACTTTGCAGGCCAGTGAAGAGCCGACGGAGGCGAGCATACTTGGGGAGGGAGAACTTCGTCCATAGCAGATATGTCGTAGCCATCGGTCATGATCAAATGCGGCACCATATGGCGTCCTCCAGAGGCACATGAAGTCCTCACCGGTCTGACCATGCGACTGCCCATTGAGGATTGCAACTGCTCTCCGGAAAAGGTTGGCAAGTACCTGTCGCTTATGTGACTGTGAACAGGACCGCCTGGAATGGTTCAGTCAGTCAGGTGGCCTGGTTTCGAAACCAGTGGGGCAAGAGTGGTCGTTGCCTTCCGCAAGTTGACCAGTTGTTGAGGGAGGCACGACTTCCGTGGGAAGGTCCTCGCCTCACCAGTCCCATGGACTCACCGTATCGCAAGAGAAGCGGGCAGGAAGGAAGCGCGCAAAGGGAAACAGGTTGGTCGGGGTGGCAGCCGCGGCGAGGCACATGCACTGTACCCAAGTCAAGCCGGGAAGGAGACAAGTCCGGTGCCTTCCCAGGAAAGAGCTGCTCCCCACTTCCTTATCAGCCATGGAACAGGCTGGAATCTGGCCTTGGTAGGAAGGAAGGAGAAATGAGGCGCGAAGGCAGGAAGACAGATGGAAGGAGAGAATCGCGTTTGGGCAGGGCAGGTCACCGCGTTGGAGAAGGAGGAAGAACAGAAGCAGGAGCCCGGTGGTCCTGGGTTTGGTGAGTGGCTGGCGATGACCTCGCCGATGAGGTGGGCTTAGCACAGAATGGCTGCATGCAGGAGGGCTGTGGTAGAGGTTGAATTGAAGTCAATTGATTGCTTGCTTGCTGGTATTCGAAATAAGGAATGTACTTCTCCAGTCTAGACCGGGTCATCTTCGTAGGGAGGCGGCGGCGGCAACGGCTCTCCAACCAAGCTCTCCACGGCCTCCCTCCTCTTCTCGTCCTCCATTCTCGCCGCCCAGAGTGCCGCGCCCGCCGATGTTGTGAGCAGGAAGAAAAAGGACAGCACCGGCACAAGCTCAAGAAGCATAGCCACCGTGCCGAACCACACGTACTCCCATGTCCTCGACGATATCTCCCTCTTGGACTCCTTCTTGCTCAGACCCCGCAGCTGGAACCATCTGTAGTGAGCAAGCTTGCCCAGTCTCGTGCCCGTGATGATGATGAACGCCGGCGTGCCGACCACCGGGATGAAGTTGAGGGGGAGAAAGATGATCAGTTCGATGATCTGGACCATGCTCCAGGGCGTGTAGATGGCAGAGGTCGTTGGCTTGCCAAGCATCTTGACTGCGGTCGGGGCGTCGGGGAAGAGAATTCGGTGCGGGGCAACGAGCTCGGTATGGGACTTCTTGATGAGGGTGGCCTAGCACGCATCGTTAGTTTTACTTGGTAATGCTCGTTTTTGGCTTGCATGGAAGACTCACATCGAAGACGTCGACTCGGCATTCGTCGACAAAGAAGCCCTCAAACAGACCCTGGATAATCACCACTCCCTCTCCCAGGACAAGCACCACCGCGTTGACCCATGCGCCCCAGCCGTGGAAGATGGCCAAGAACGCGAATTGCGGCAGGAAGGCAAAGGTGAAGAGTATGGAATATACCAGGAAGGATATGATGGATAGCGGTAGCAATCGGCTGAGGAAGTGCGGGTAGAACTCCTTGTTTCGCAGAAAGTACCAGATACCACGCAGAGGGTACGATGCGGCGATGCCGGCGCGCGTTAGGTAGCTGACCGGTCGCTCGACAGGGCGAAGAACGACATCGACGCGTGATGACCACGCCGACTGCTGTGATTCTGGCATTTTTGTAGTGGCCGCCAGGCTCGAGGGGTACCGTAGGAACGAGGTCGTCGTCGGTTTAAAGTCCACATTGGTCTTGCAATCGCCTGGACGCAACTCTCAGTGCAAATGAGTGCGCAAGTGGCTGCCTACGTCATCCGACGCGGCGTTCTCTGATTGGACAACGGTGTTGACATGTCCCACTCCTACCTGCAGGGAAGGCCTTGTTCGAGCTTGGGGAACCCGCGGTCGCGATGATCACTTGGCGGCGCACAGCTTGTCGGGAGCGCCAGCCACCAACGGGCTACTGCCAGCCAACAGAACCGAGCTGAAAATTAGTAAGTCGTCAATCATTAGAAAGGCAGGACTGCAAACTCCCATTCACCGATACATTTCCAAAAGCTCCAGAATGTTCATTTGCTCCACTCTTGAGATCTCTATCGCGATTCTGGTTTCTTTCGGCATAATAGTTGGCTTCGGGTATTCTCGAAGTGCGTTTACAGATGGCTCTCTAGACGCATTTCGGGCCGCGAGAAAGTTGATGTCGGTGACTGACCTTACCAGAACGTGGATTTCCTAGATTTACCACAAAATCAATATGCATGGTCACCTTGCAATGCTTCCACGAATGACTTTTGATTGAATTGGCCGAATTTAAGGAGATCCAGCGTCTGCACGGGCATTATTGGGTTCATAGCACAAATTCATGGCCGCCTGAAGTTTATAGCTGGCTAGGAATAGTGTTTCAACGCCCGAATTGGGAAAAGCCGCTGAATTGGATTTGATGCCAATTCCCAACGGTCAGTCAAAGACAGGCAGGCAACAGCGCAGGATAGCAGCCATCTGCAAAATATTCGTACCCCTATGGCACGAGGCGTCTGGAGTCTTGAGATCGAGAAGCCCGCCCACGGAGGTGAAATCTTGAAAAATTGCTTTCTGAGAGTAACCTAGCCTACCTACATCTGGAAACTTGAACGGCTCTGTTCCAGAGATATCTATGTGCCATTTGCCTGGTATTATTGACCCGTACACACTGTTATGTCATCCTGTGTTGAACCATTTGAGGAACTCGTGAGATTGAGCGTAGGACCTCTTCCTGCACCCAAGATCAAACTGAATAGTCTAGGAGTCCGAAGGTTAGCGTGAACAAGTCTCAAAAAGGTGATAACTTGAGTCTCTAACTCGATGATGGATTCCTAGATTTCTCATATACGTGGGCTGCCTAGTTCAGGTAACCAGACAGGACCACCACAGTATGGCCAACCACAGGCCAGGACAGCCCATGCCGATGAAATAGATGAAAGCATAAGCCTCAGGAGTGCGTTGAAAGGTAGGCAACCTTGTGGTAGAAATGGCAAAACGTAGGCCAAAGATGAGTAAAATGCCCAGCAAAAGAAGCTCCACAAGACAGATGCCATACGGGGACCTTGATACGCAGTCTTTGTTGTTGAATTTGACCCGTAAAAGTTCTGGAATGTTTGACGTGGCTCCTATCCATCGCAGGAGAGTGAGAATGGGTCGTGAAGGAAAATATGAGATGCTGATGCGTGCGAGTGAGATGGTAATCCGCGCGAAAAAGATGTTGAGAAACCCCCATAAGGAAGTGATGCGTAGCCACAAGACGCGTGGCCACAACCATTCCGAGTCACTGATGCGGCAGGCCAGCTCGCCGGTGGTCATATTAGCCAAAGAATTTACCATTGTGCGGTGATGACATATGGTGAGAAGAGGTCCAAAGGTAATAAATAAGCCAGCGGAGTGGCTTAATCTAAGGGTGGGTGGAAATCGATTCCAATAATTGTTAATCTTCTGAGGATTCAAATTTATTAATAAATCTGCCCGGAATTATTTGACAACCGGGCATGGGTCTGGCTGGTGCCTTAGTGTATACTACAGGCCAGAGTTACCAAGGTCCTCAGACTCCTCACTACCCTGCTGGCCATGAAGGCCATTTTACCACAAGCACACTTTTGTGGAATCACTTTGAGATACCGTTTTTCCCTGGCTTTTAGAAGACACTGGTTTACTTGCTTACGTATTCCCATTTCTCGGTTTTCCTGTGATGGGACACTTCGCTACTAGCTGCCGTTACCAGGATTCAGACTGGAATGGCACAAGGATTCAGATTCTGGGCCAGACGGCCTACCACTGAACGCTCCTTGGCTCATTCCCAAGCTGAAACTTTTTTAGGACGTTAAGACACCGCTTCAAGAAGCCACCACAGAGCTGGCGAAGACCTGTCTCATCGGTCCCAGAACTCAAACTCATCTACATACCCTGCTGGCTTCTTCTTGAGACATGAAATAGACAGTTGGCAGGAAAGAGATGAATGTTTGGCCGTCCACAAGACATGGGCCCCGCGTCGACTGTAAAGGTGTGACGCAGATTGTCCTGGTACGAATCGGAGATAATTAAAAACAACAAATTTACAAAAAGAGGCACGTATTACTTTGGAGCCTCTTTGGAAATTCTAACCACTTCTCCTCATACATCAAGTTATACATTCAAAGTACCTTCTTCCAGCATTTGCCTCAAACTTTCAGAAACAATGATGGGACAAGTTAATATACTGACATTTGGTTGGATCTTTCGTCAGTTAGCTTGGATATCATATTTCCTGGCTCCTTTGATGCCTCGGCGATTTGAAGCTTTGAATGGGACACATAGCTTCATTATCCTCTCTGTCGGCATGTCGATTTCGGAGTACGCTTACCGCGAGCTCATTGACTTCGACTATCACACCATAATATGCCCACCCACAGTAACGCCCATGTGCCAAAGCTCTCAGGCATATGTGTCGCCGAAACGGAGGTTGGACACATTTGAACCTGCCTGGTTACAATTAAGAACGTTCGGCAAACTCCAGAAATTCAGACGCGGTGACCGAATCATCGAGGACGTCTACATTATCAACCCGGCCCTGATGACCAAGGAGGAATTCGACGCCCATCTCCAGCGTGTATGCGACCTGCTACAACAACCAGATGCTCGAGGCTCTTTGACACAAGCATATCGTATGCAGACAATCTGAAGGAGGTTGTACCGACATATCATGGGCTTTTCGACCCCGCAACCATTCTGGCAATTTCACGTTTCAAAGAAGTCAAACATATTCGATACAAGCAATACACTGGCGAAGAGCTGCTTGAAGCTACCAAGAAGAAGTAGGAGATAATAAGAGCATCACACATTGCTGCACACCTCAAGTAGACTACAGGTTTCTTAGCAATGCGGCAGCAAGTACGGCGGGATGGGGACGAATGGCAGTAGTTTGCCTCCCCCAATAGCACCTTCAACACCTTCACTATTAAAAGTTTGAATCACTGAGACAACTCTTTTCAATATCTACCTTCAAGCGTTCTTAACAGCTGTAAGGCCGCCTGTGTCAACCGAGTACATTAGGAGCAACCTAATTAAAACTCTGGTAGAGGACAAAGGCCATACAATCGTTTGCTGATTGTCTTTCTTCTCCAACTCTATTCATCCCTAGTTCCCAACAATCTACTTTCATTTGGTTTTCCTTAATTATACCAAGCGTATTCAATATCTCAGCCTTCAATCCTCAAAACTGTGAGCCAGTGAAATTGTCTTAATCAAAGTCAGACCATCTAGAAATACAGGGGGGCACCCGAGGCCGCAAGTGTAGCGTAGAACAGATTCGTCTTGCCCATGATAATCATGCGACCATCGCCGGCAAACTGGAAGTTCGCAGCGACGATTCCGGTATAGATCTTTCCAAGAAGCTTTCCAGAAGGGTTCCAGACGTGCACGCCGTCATTGCATCCGGCGTAGACGTTGCCCTTGGAATCCGTGTGGATGCCTGTGGGTTTTGCGTTAGTTGCGGGGTTCATGCGCTGACTTGTTGACCGCTTTGGCGCCAGATCCAAGGAAACTTACCATCGGGGACACGAGCGTGGACGTAGGCGAAGGTCTTCTGGTTCTCGAAGGTGCCGTCCTCCTTGACATCGAATCGGTAACTGTCATGTGGGCGTGAGTCGATGATGAGGCAGGCAGCGGGAATCATGATGACTTACATCGATGCGGGCTGAGTCAGGTTCATGCCGAAGAGAGCGCGGCTGATACCAGTGTCCGTGACGTAGGCGTAGTCACCCTCGGGAGAAAACGTGAGGCCTGTACACAAGGAGTTAGAATGCATGAGCTTTCATTGAAAGGTTTCACTAGTAGAAGAAGCTTACCGTTGGGTAGGACGAAGTCATCGGCAACAACGGTAAGAGCACCAGTAGTAGGGTTCAGGCGGTAAACCTGGTTTCGCATGCCAGGCTCAGGGCGGAAGTACTGGTAGTAACCGTACAGGGTGTCGGTGAAGTAAATGTCCTTGTTCTTGGGGTTGACGGCCACATCGTTAAGGGAGTTGAACTGTCTGCCAAAGAAGTTGTTGACGAGCACTAGCAGGAACGAGGGTTAGCTGAGGTCCGTCACCCAGGCCGATTCAATGCAAGACGTTGATCACATACAGGTCGTGTTGTACGGCTCAAGAGGGTTCATGAGGTACAAAGCAGAGGGGATGCGGTCTCCTTGCCCCTCGCCGGCAAAGATGATGTTGCCGTTGTAGTTGGTTCCGCCTAGGTTGCGTTAGTCTCTGAAGCGCAAAGCTGTGATCAATTGATGTGGAAGAGTTACCGTTCGGGTTGATGACCTGAGGATTTGAAGGAACAACATGTACTGTAACCTCCTCCGTGCCGAGAGTGCCGTTTCTCAAAGCCTCGGCATCCGCAAGGGAGATCTTCTGAACGATGGAGGACTTGTTCAGACCAGTTCCAGCATCGGGAGAGCCGGCGTTCTGGACGAAAAACACCTCTTCCGTGGGAGGATACCTGCACTCGTCAGTTTCGGGCTTGCACCGGCAATAATCGAACTCTGAACCCACCATGTCACAGCTTCATGGAAGTTGGGGTCATTTTCAGAGGTGGCAATCAGAGTCAGCGAGGGGTTGGTGCCGATAATGTCGTAGAATTCCTCATCGTAGACGTGGAATGGCTTCGCCTTGAGAGACTCCTGGGTGACACCAGGCCAGAGGAACGTCTAATATTATGTTAGTCTCGGACTGATGAACATTGCGCATTGAGACTCACGGTAGTGGCATTAGCCTCAGAAGGAGGAAGCACCTCCTCCAGGACGTTGAAGCTCTTTTGATCGATGATCTGGGCAGCCTCTGGCAAGGTCCTGTTCGACTGCGCACGAACACCCGACAGAAGGCCAAGACCGTTGAGCAGGGCAAGGCCGGAAGCAAGTCTAGAGGAAGCCATGTTGTTGACGGATTCTTGGCTGAGCTGGGAGCGTAACCTCTCGGGGCCGGAAGTCTTGGCCAGATCGATCCGACCTGGGAGCTTTTATAAACGGCTGCCAAGATGACGAGCTCCGTGAGCCCGCAATGCCGAGCCTTCCCAGCCATCACGACCGGGGCCTGAGGGGTAGAGGGCGGACATCTCGCTTGACTGTCGATCTCTAGACCAAGCATCCGGACGAAGACTGGAGCAGGGAACATGGTCAATTGACTGGCGAACCCGATGGGCCGAGCGGCAGTTGTCCGCTTACCTTCCGGAGCTATTACGTGTGTGCCTGGGAGTGCATATCCGCTTTCTCAACAGTCTAGAACAGGGGTTTGGCCGATGTCACATGACGCAGTGTGGGTGGAAAGGGGAAGACGCAGGATGCAGGATGCAGAACGGATTCTGAATGCGGGGTGCGGGGTCTGGGGAAGAATGCCGAGTTCACGAGACATCGATGGTGTTTCCCTGCTCTTTGCGATTCACAAAAACAGCAGTTACCACTGACATTTCGGACTGAGATAGGTTTCTCCGAGTATCAAGATGGACAGAAAAAGGAGCAAAAAAAAGACTCAGATCCCACCTTGCTGGGTTGCCAAGCCCAGCTAACCTCAAAAGCCTCAGTTGTATCCAAGCGGGCATCAATAGCGGAGTGCAGCACCGATTGACAAGCGGGGTGCGACCCAACGCCAAGGCGTCAAATTCAGCGGTGTCGCTCGTAATTCCGAACGACTGAAGCAAACACCAAGATCTTCACGTCACACAGATTGCAGGTCGTTTTGCTTAAATCGTTTCCCAAAGACTGTGCGCAGGAGATCGATTGGAACGCCAAGTCCCATGATCTTACAAGGCCAGCTTGGTGTTGAAGCTGCTTTCCACATAACCCCTGTCACAAGCTCGCAGCTCTCCCAACGGCCCGCATGAAGCCCATGACCGGATAAGATCAGCGGTATCCGTTGGGTAGAAGCTTGAGCGGATAAGCTATGCGAACCGGAAAATTACGAAAATTTAGGTGACATTGGTCTATAAACCTCGGCCCGGGCCTTGTCGTTATATGTTTCGATGTGGTCTGTCACCGCGATGGTGAGTGTACCCACGTGGGATGCCGACCATTCATTCCAGCCGGCAGAGACTCCGGGGAGTCTTTGTACCTGCCAAGATAGGGCTGACCAGTTGTATCTGCATCTCTCATAGTGAGAGCCCCATTACAACTTAGAGCTGTTAACTTCTTTCAATTGTAGGGTCGAGTTGGACCGGGCTCATATTTGTTACCTCGCCGTTTATGTGCAGCGACCCCAGAACGTGCCCAACCTCGTGTCGATAAAATGAGCTTCGAGAGGCTTCTTCCGACTCATCGGAGATGAAAAGATGAGTATGGTCGGTAAATATATGAATCTAACGTCTTCATCATTCAGAGCTTGCCGTTCAAGTAGCACGCGTAACCCAAACGCCTTCAATCTACAACGAACAAATTTTATGAGGTGCATGCGGGCCCTGATGACAATGCAATTGGCTCTTCACCTCTTATAATCCTCCAGTTGTTACTGATCTCAACTATCTCGTCACAACCCTCGACGGCCCATGACCACTTCTTGAGAAAGCCAGGGGTTGCCTCCCAGTTCCGCTTATCGTGCGCCTCGCCCCAGACAACGAAGCCATTCCTTCCGACTGATGGATCATCTGCAGAGTCCTCTATGACCAAAGGACAACTTGATGATGATAAAATCCCCCCTTCCCTGCGCCGCTTAGCCGCGGCTGCGCGAATCACTGACCCCAGGAGATCCCTGAGGAATTCGTTGTGATCGAAGCAAGCCTCCCAGCGAATGAGATTATCCCGGACTCGTGCAAATGGGATCACGTTAATCCAAAAGCTATGAGTGTCTGTTGCCTGAGCCGGAGTTGGGTGGAGAGACTTGGGCATGTTGGGATTGATTTGGTGTATGGTTGATGTGATTGTGCAACGCATGTCGCCTTGATAGATTACCGGTGGGGCAAGCCATCCATCTTTGGGAAGATTCCGAGGAGATGCTATTGCCGTTGTCACATCGAGAAGATTGGCGTTAGATACGAAAGCTCGGAAAACATTGTGCTCAATAAGATGGAGCAAGAAATCCGCGTAGAGTGTTGTAGCGAAGGCTTTGGACGAGTCAAGCTTCGCCGAAAAAGCGTCACGGTCAGTCTCGTCAAGGGTTATGACCTCAATGTCTGATGATTGCTCCCGCGGCTCCTGCGAGGAAACAACCAAGTCCGTAGGCTGACTCGGAGGGGTTCCCAGTTCTTCTAATGAGGCCGTTATCGCCTGATATGGCTGTGCATCATCCCCCAATCGCCAGCGATCAACTCGGAATGGTCGCCGGCTTGGGGTAGCATTGGCAGCAATTGTTTTGAGACGTTGCCCTGCAGCTACCGGTCAGCGCCGTCATTGTGATATCGCATGACTTCTAGAGCCCAACTCGAGCATGCAAACAGACTTACTGCGTGCTCTTTGGTTTAACCGGTTCTGTACTCTCTTTCTCTGTTTCCTGTCTTCCGCGGTTTGCGCGCTTCCCGCGGCGGGCTGATTTTCAAGCGAACTCATCACTGCGTCGGGGAGGGCAGCAGCCGGGCTAGACTCTCGCTAGAATTAGAATCTCAGCTTGCCCCTCGATTTCATCAAAATGTTGATGAAGCTGGCGATATGATGGGGGTCAGCCAAACCCAAAAGGGGAAAAACGGTCAGCCAGGTCTGTCAGCGACAACGTGACGCGGCGGGCGGAGTGCACGCCGGAGCCCGGCTCGCCCGAAACGGCAATTCAAGTCAGCCGGTTTGTCAGAACTCCGCTGTGGACGCTTGGCAACGTTATCACGAACGGCGACCTGGACCCACAGCATCCGCTCTTCAAGCTTTAAACGGCAGTTTAGGTCAGCCATGTTGCTGTGAAAATGTCACTGCCGCCTTGGCATCTGAAGAAGCCCGATGCCAACCCGAATTCCTCGTTATGCTCGTTGATTCGAAGGGCATATTTTTGCAAGGCGAGAAGTGAAAGACTGGAGACAATGGTGGATTCCCGGGGGATAACGGGCGGACTTTGCGCGATTCATGTAAGAGCACTGGCCATGAGTATGGTACACTCGAAGGCTTCAACATTCGGACGGTTTGTTAATCAAGAATGAACAGCTCTGTGGGGAAAGAAGTTTGGAACTTGGAGATGTGTATCTTGTGGGGGCCTTGGAGACTTCGTCTCAGTACTGCTTCCATCTGGTCGCACCTATAAAGACGATTCATAGTCGAACTTTTACCCTGAATTCTAGATCATCATCTTTAGTAGCAATAAGAAGAATCTCATTTTTTCTCCAACACTCTCATCGACGAATTTCTGAACCACATACAAATCAGTCAAAGCTTCAAATATGTCCCGCTACGCTGAGGCCCATGCCGACCCTCAGGGAACGGGCGATGCTCGCCCAACAGCATTGCAGATCATCAAAGACGAAGGACTAGAAGGCAAGCTCGGGGGAAAGGTCTTTGTCATCACGGGAACTTCATCAGGCATCGGCATCGAGACCGTCCGTGCTATCGCGGCCACCGGCGCGAAGCTGTTCCTCACTGCGAGGAACGTAGCCAAGGCGAAGACCGCCCTCGCCGACATCCTTGACCCGTCTCGCATGGAAATCATCCAGATGGATCAAGGATCTCTGGACTCCGTCCGCGCTGCCGCTGCAGCCATCCTCTCCAAGACCGACAAGGTCAACGTCCTCATCAACAACGCCGGCATCGCGGCCATCCAAGCTCTCGAATTCACCAAGGACGGCCACGAGATGCAATTCGGCACCAACCACCTCTCCCACTTCCTCTTCTTCCAGCTCTTGAAGCCGGCTCTCCTGGCGGCATCGACTCCGGAGTTCCCCTCCCGAGTCGTCAACGTTGCTTCTGCCGGCCACCGATTCAAGGGTATCAACGCGTCCGACAACTACAACTTCCAGAAGGGAGGCTACGAGCCAATGATGTCGTACGCCCAGTCCAAGACTGCCAACATCTACATGGCCAACGAGATCGAGCGGCGCTACGGGTCTCGCGGTCTGCACGCGACGAGTCTCCACCCTGGTGTCATTGACACGCCGCTCTCCGTCAACTTCCCCAAGGCGGAGATTGATGCTTTGTTGAGCAGCCCCGAGATGAAGAAGCAGATGAAGTCCCCGGAACAGGGGGCTGCGACTACGGTGCTGGCTGCAGTTGGCAAGGAATGGGCCAACAAGGGAGGTAGATACCTCACCAACTGCACAGAGGCGATTCCCGAGGTCGAGGGATGCGGCCAGTTTGACAGTGAATACCATGCCTCGTGGGTGTATGATGAGGAGAGTGAGGGACGACTGTGGAGAGATTCATTGAAGCTTGTTGGTCTCGAAGACAAGGAGTGAGCTGCGAGCAATCTTGTCGGGTACCCGCTGTGTGTAGTTGTGACAGGCCCATACTCTACATGTTGAGCAGCATGGATGATTCTCAATAGATCTCTGTTACCTCCTAAATTCTAAAAGTTTTCGTAAGACCTGCATAATGCGATTGACCCATCAGCAGCGGATCCTATTTCGCTAGCGGCTGTCTCCATTCCTGACTGTTCTTGGTGGACCTCGCAGCACGGTTCTGGCATCCTGTTGCTTAATCAGGCATGTGGGCAATCTGGCCGAGCGGTCTAAGGCGCCAGACTCAAGCGTTCGCTTCATCCTCCAAGAGGATAGCATTCTGGTCTCGAAAGAGGCACGAGTTCGAATCTCGTGGTTGTCATCATTCATTTTTGCTCGTTGCTGCTTTGAAGAAGGTAAAGGTTGTCTATGTGAATCTTCACACCAAACAAAGGCAGTGCCGGAATGAGCACCTGTGGCAGAGCCGGCTGAGAGCAGTGGAAGCTCGATTGTATGATCCAAATCTACCGTTAATTCGTTGAAACCCAGTGTAAATAAAATCCCAATTCTATGATTCCCGCATTTTTGTTTTGCAAGTTTTCCAAGTCTAACCAAAGCTCCCATTCATCATTGTCCAGATCAAGCACAAAATCAACAGTCAGGAACACTGACTGGGATGTTGAAAGGCACGCTCGTCGCCAAACCACTCAAACTAGTCTCCTTGAACTCATTTCTCATTCCCTTGGCGGTCAGACGCATCGCGCGGATGGCGTCGTCCAACCTCACCTTCTGCGTGCCCGTCTCGCTGCTCAGAGCGAGGTTGGCGCTGGAGATGGCCTTGATGGCACCCAGAGCGTTACGCTCGATGCACGGCGCCTGCACGAGGCCGCCGATGGGATCGCAGGTCAGACCCAGGTTGTGCTCGATGCCGATCTCGGCAGCTTGCTCGATGGCCTCGGGGCTCGCGCCCATGCACGCCGCGAAGGCGCCCGCGGCCATGGAACAAGCCACGCCGACCTCCGCCATGCACCCGCCCTCGGCCGCCGAGATGGTTGCGCCGCGCTTGTAGAGCATGCCGATGGCAGCGGCAGTCAGGAGGAACGTCGGGATATCCCGTTCCGGGTCGTCGCTGATGAACTCGATGGTGTACTTCAGCACGGCGGGGATGATACCGGCAGCGCCGTTGGTAGGCGCCGTCACGATGCGACCGCCCGCTGCGTTAGTCTCATTGACCGCGATAGCGTAGACCGTGAGATAGTCCATCGTGGGGAACGTAGTCCGGCGCGAGGGAGACGGGGTGATGGGGTGGTCGAGGGAGCCCAGCACGCGCGGAGGCGACCTTCGGCCCGGGCCGAGGCCGACGCTCGTCTTAGACTTACTGTCGCCAATCGTCGCAGGGGTTTTGTTGGATGCTGCCAACCCTGAGGAACCAATGAACTGGATATTCTTGCCGTCGCTCTTCTGCTCGTTGGGATTGGGCGACGTCTGGCCGGCGGTGGAATACAAGCCTCGGGTCAGTCTCCGATAGAGTGCGGGTGCGCGCCGATGGAGCTTCAGGGACCCCGGCAGCTTGGTGTCAAGCGGCGCCTGCACGCTCTCCAAGATGCTGGTGTCCATCACCTGCCAGATCTTGAGAAGCTTATGGTAGATTTCCTCATCCGTGTAGCCGTGGCTCTTTTCATTTTCGTAGACGAGCTGAGCAATTGTGAGGTTGTGCTTGCGACAGAGCGAGAGCAGGCTCGTTGCGTCTCGGAACGGGTACCGAGGGCCCTGGCTGCCCGACTCGCTCGTATTCTCGGGATTTTCTGAGATGTTGACACCATTTCCCTCAGATGCAACCGGTGAAAGGTTGTCTGATGAGTTCCCCAAAAGAGCCGTGTCGTCCGTTACTTCGGGCCTGACTTCGGCGCCTGTCCGACGGTCTCCCGCGGCATCGGATCGTCTGATCTCCTTGTAGAAGAGGTTCTCTGCCAGATCCACCGGATGTCTACCAGCAGTATCCTCTGATGACGGGTCGGGCGAGTCCACGCGGGCGACGGACGATGAGGATGAGGATGAGACATCGGGGTTGATTGACAAGGCGCCGTTGACAACGAAGCCACCGCCGACGCTGAACATGTCGTTGGTCGCCAAGACGTACCCATCCGCATCGAAGACTGTGAAGCGCATGCCGTTACTGTGTGTTGGCAGCTTGCGGCCCCATTCCCAGACGAAGTCACGCTCGTAGTCGAAGTCAACCTCCTTACCCTTGCCGTCTGCCAGTCCGTGCCCTAGGAATAACTTCTTTGTGTTCTTGATCTCAGTGAACCTCTCCGGAACGTAGGCCGTGTCGACTGTCTCGACATCCGCGCTCTCAAGACCGAGCAACAGGGCAGAGGGTGTCATGTGGCCCTCGCCGGTGAGCGCCAGACTGCCATAAATGGAAACCCGAATCTTGTTGACCTTGTTCAAGAGATTCGCCTCTGCCAAATCAGCAACAAAAATGTTGCCAGCACGCATCGGACCAACGGTGTGAGAAGATGACGGGCCGATGCCGATGGAGAACAGGTCAAACGTTGAGATGACGGCATGCTCGTGGTCGGCCTCGCTGTAGCTCCCCGTCTCCTCTTCATCCTCGGCAGCATTGCGCCTCCGAGCGGTGCTGCTTAGAAATCGCTGCGATTGAATGCCCAAACATACCGTAGACTGGATTGGCCTCGCCGCATGTCGTGATATCTTCGTGTTGAGAGTCGAGGGAGCTCGGCGGCCAGCGATGAAAGTGCTCTGTCCAGCCCGCGTTAAAGCGCGTTGAGCCGGCGCCCCACGTAGCAGGGCGAGCTGCCGGATCGATGAACAGCTCATCGCTCTCCCAAGAATCAACAACGGCGGACGGAAGAGTATCAATGGCGGGCTTCTTATATGTCTGGAAGAAGACACGAAGAGCTGATGAACAAAAAAGAACTTTATTGTGACAGAAGGCGGTCTGGGGTACGCCTGGGAGATAAGAGCAGAGCTCTCCCTGGATCTGTGCTGGATCTGGGGTAAGACAAGCAATCAGCCCCAGAAATCCTGACTCTGACCAATCATCCCGCCGGAATTGGTCAACCCTTGTGAGGTGTGCTTGATATGGACAGATGATACGTAATAGTCTGCTCGTTTTATATGGAAAGAAAAACCTTGATGAACTCATGACAGTTTCAGCGACGTTGAGCCCACGCGCCTGCGGGCCATGCAGCAGCGTTGGTGTCGAAAACATGCGCATGTGGGCTGCTACAGATGGTGTTGGCTCGCCATCATGAGTGCCTCGTCACAATTGGACAGACGGATGTCGTAAGCGGCGTTAAGCCTTTTTGGGGAGGTGATGCAGGGGGTGGAGGGGGAATCATCGAACGCCAGGCAGACGTTGTCTTATCTCATCAAGCTCTCTTTCAACATCGATAACCTGTTGTTCCTCTCTCCTTTCATCCATATTCACTTTTTACTCGCATGTCTGTTTACTTTAGAAAGATGCCAGAGATAGAAGAGTACCACAAACCAGCTTCACGGCTCACGGACGATGATGCCGAGCCCGGCTCCTCATCCGAAGCGATGCCAATGAACCCCCAGCCGCAGTCCGGCTTCTTCTCCGCCCTGCCGCTCGAAATACGTCAGAACATCTATCGGCACTTGTGGATAGCCGCCGGATCGACACAGCATGTCTACAAGGCCAGCCCCTCCCCGCTGGCGCCCCTCTCCCACTGCGCTTGCATCTCGGATCCGGACGCCGAAGACGTCCGCGAGATCAACCTCACCAACGTTCTGGAAGCCCCGCCCGCGGAGCAAACGCCGGAATGCCGAGATGGCGCTTTCACCGCAGAGGCCATGGCACAGCGTGACGAGATCAACGACTGGCGACTGCGCAACGCTTCACTCTGGTGCAACCACTGGGCATGTGAAGAGGAACCGCCCGTGCTTCGGCCTGTGGGTGATACGATCGGCGATAGCGACGGCGATAAGAAGAAGCGGCGGACGATGGTGAAGGAGTTTAGCCCCTTTCTGGCCATCCTCCTAGCCTGCAAGCGCATGCACCAGGAGGCGGTCGACTCCATGTACGATGACACTGCGTTTTCATTCATCGGGATCGATGCTCTTTCACGATTTTTGGAGACAACCAACGCCGAATCACTGCTTCGGATCAACACCCTTCACCTCATCTGGGCCGCCTCCATAGAATCATACATGGACCCTGAGGATGAAGAGGCCATTACAGCCAAGATGCAATGGTTTGACCTTTGGTCGAAGGCTGCTGACAAGCTCCCTCGGCTGAAGGAATTTCGAATTTGGATGTACCCGCAATACGCCCGATACCCGATGCCCCATGAGGAATGGTTCAAGCCTCTTCACTTGTTCAGAAATGTGCCCTCATATCAAATCTCATTGAGATGGTTTCAAGACCCCGCGACACCAGACACTGGGCCCTTGGATTTCTTAGAGGAGGCACCCTTCAAATATGAGCGGACGCCACCACTCGGGGAGAACCCTTTGCATTTCCATTGGCGTCGCATGATGGGACTCTTCCTTGATGAACCGAGGTCAATGCCGACACGGAGGCAGAAGAAGAAGAGATATCTCGGCCGGTCGTGAGACGGTGCCTCGCTTGGGTATATGATAGTGATGAAATATGAATTATTCGATGATGACGCTCGTGGCAGTGCAATGGCAAGTGAGTTGCGAGTCGACTTTTATTGAAGGCTTCTCTCACACAGCCATCTCAGCTTAGGTGCTCATTTAGAAGGTTCTCCCACTGGACTGTAAACTTGCTCTCGGTGGAGATCCAATGCTACAGTGGATGACATGGTCAGAACCTTAATACTTATTCAGAAAGCACTCTTATCACGCTTATCAAGCCGCAGACGAGAGGTATTTGGTTTATTGAAGGAGCAATTAGACTTTTTCGCTCTCGCATAATCGGCAAGTGTCTTGACTCGTTTCTCAACAAGCGGGGCAACTACGACGCTCTTTACCGGGACTTGAATTACTTGCTAGTAGAAAAATTGGCAATTCTTGAGCTGCCGGTGCAACCTAATCGGGCTATGTGTAAAATACGCGGTTTAGTACCTCGGATAATGATTCGCCGGTGATGGATACAAGTAGCTCAAAAGACACACCCACTGTCAACACAACCTAAGCGTGAAAATCTACCACACGCTGCCCCTACGCTATAGCGACCTACATCACAACACTACTAACCGTGATACTAGGGGTCAAAATGAGTGGGATCATCTTCACCGACGTCCTTGCCAACCCTTCTCCGCTAGGACTGACTGCCTTGGTTGTCGGCGCTCTCTTCCTGTTGGCGAGACTCTTCAAAAGGACAGTCCGACTCTCGGATATTCCGGTCGTTGGAAATGCTACGAGCAAAGAAGCAAGGAGAAAGGAGTTTCTCTCCGGTAAAGCCAGAGATCTCTATATCGAGGGCTACAAGAAGGTACGCGGTTCAGCGAGCTGGGAAATGAATTCAACGGGACTAAGTAACTGCCAGTTCAAAGACAGTGCTTTTCGAATGATGACTGCGAGACGTAAGATTTTCGAACCGCCATTGACCGAATCATCTCACGATGAAGAACCTCACCCGGCGTGTAGAATCCGAATGTGTCGTTGTATCACCGGAATTCTTGAAGCACCTAAAGAAGCTACCTGAAGACGTTCTCAGCTTCAACGAGGCAGTAGAAGAGGCAAGAGATGATGAGTTCGCTGAACAGAGTTCATGCTAACTCTTTGGCAATGAAGGCTCTGCAGACAAAGTACACCAACATCACAAGCAATATTCCCACGATACCGCATACTCTCAAAACTTCACTCAATCCCGCTTTGTGTAAGTGGCGCCAGCATATCACGGCCCGTATCTGCTGCTGATCGTCCAAGTCCGTTTGAATCCAATCATTCTAGATGAAGTCTCAAATGCGATCCAAACAGAGTTCCCTCAGTCAGCGGACTGGTCGGATGTTAGAATCAACGGCAAGCTAGCCCGCATAGTAGCCAAAACATCAGGCCGAATCTTTGTTGGGCCCGATCTCTGCAGAGACGAGGTCTACCTCGATGCGGCGGTCAACTACACTCTGGACATGACAGCTGCTATCCAGGCTGTGGGGTTTATATCCCCCTGGCTGCGTCCATTCCTAGCGTCCCGAGCACCGCAAGTCAAGAAACTGCATCACCGCTTCCAGCAAGCTGACGATTTCCTCCGGCCTGTGGTCACAGCCCGCCGTCAGGCTGCACTTCATGGCCTCAATGAGAAGGACAAGCCAGATGACATGTTGCAGTGGTTGATGGACTCCAAAGACAAATTTGGTCAACAGAGTGATCGTGCGATATCAAAGTATCAGTTAAGCCTGACCTTTGCAGCTATTCACACGACAACGGCAGCATTGACCAACGCGTAGGCTCAATTGAAAGTCTTTCTCTTTGACAATGGCTGATTTTCATCTAGCTTTTATAACCTTGCGGCAACACCCGACCTCGTGGCAATCTTGCGACAAGAGGTCGAGGAGGTCCTTGCTGAGACAGATGGCAATATTACCGCAGTCGCACTACAAAAAATGGTGAAGCTAGACAGCTTCCTGAAGGAGATCATGAGATACTACCCTCAAAGTGCCAGTAAGACACATGCTTCACCTATGAGATCAATCATCGGCTAAATATCACCCCTCAGCGGCATTCCAACGCAAGGTCATGAAGCCAGTCACTCTGCCAAACGGGCAAACAATTCCTACCGGTGTCATCCTGGAGGTCCCTTCACATGCCATCAACTACGATGAAACTATACACGCCAGTCCGGACGTCTTTGACGCGTTAAGATTCTACAAGATTCGAAAGGAAAAGGAAGCTGCGTTGAAAAGTAAGATGTCAGCGGAGGACGCCTTTGCGGAAGCAGCAACAAACAATCAGTTTGCGAGTGTGGGCGATACAAGTCTTGCCTTTGGATACGGGAGGAACGCCTGTCCTGGCAGGTTCTTTGCAGCAAACGAGATGAAGATGATTCTGGCGACTACGTTCCTGAAATACGACCTGAAGATGCCTGATGGCTGTACCGAGAGGTACAAGAATCTCACTTTCGGATCTCAGGTATGCATGCTCTATTGCCTTTGAGGATTAGCTAATGATATTATCGCAGTCAGTTCCAGATCCCACAAAGACTATCATGATGAGGCTGCGGAACTAGACTTTACGAGTAATCCTTCCTAGATAGCATGATGTGGAAACGAACATGCAACGAACTACTCTGAACTCCCTACAGAATTTTGCAGGTAACATAGATCACGTGAGGTAGCTCTCACGATTTTGTCACTCAATTCCCATAGCCGCTTTTCCTTCTCCTCATCGAAAGCATGCGGCGCGTACCCAGGTCCTGTTCTGCCCTCGGTGCACGTTTCAGACGGGACACCTTCTTGGACATCAGCTAGATACTTGCCACCCTGATGTTGCCACTCGGCACCCACAGCAGCCCAGATTGTCGTGGCCGCGGCTTGCTCGGCGGATTTGATGAGCTTCGCGATTTTAGGAGGTCCAAACAACTTCTTCATGAAGTCTTCCCCGACATGGCGACTCAGGCCAGAGACCACTGCGCCGGGATGAACGGAGGTGGCGTGTAAGTGATGTGGGCCGTACCGTCGCTCGACTTCGTTCGCCATCCAGATATTAGCTGTTTTTGAGGCTCCGTATGCGCTGTGTGCATCATACGTCGTCGTCTCGAGATTCAAATCGTCGAGGTCCACGGAGCTCGCGAGATGAGACCGCGAAGATACCATGACAAGCCTTGACGGGTACGATGGGCTTGAGGACTTGAGAAGAGTGTCTTTGAGAGCTTCGAAGAGGCAAAAGTGTCCCAAGTGATTGGTTCCGAAGTGCATCTCGAATCCATCTCTAGTCAAAGCTTTGGGGTGCATCCCAACACCTGCCTATGATTGAGCATTATGGTAGTCAACAGCACACCAAAACCTACCAGCATTGCAAATCAAACAATTCAGCGTGTCGCTCAACTGCAGAAACTTTGATGCTGCATCTCGAACACTGGCTAGCGAGTCCAGGTGCATCTCAATGAAGACCACCTTGCCCGGCTTGCCGTCATGCATTATCCGCTTCACGACTTCTTCGCCGCTTGCCGTGTCACGACCCGTGATGTAGACATCAGCGCCGGTGGCATGCAACGCCCTGGCTGTCTCGACCCCGATTCCGTTCGTGCACCCCGTCACGAAAAAGACTTTCCCCTGAAGTTTGCCATCGAGTCCTTGGTCTCGGATGACTTTCAACGCCGTGGGTCGAGCATCGCCAGGACCGTTCGGATCCTCATGGTCCTTGTCGTAAGGGGCGATCGGGGTCGAGGCCACGGTTTCGGCCGAACTTCGATTCATCTGAAGGAAACAATCACCGGAGAAAAGGCTGCACCTGTAACATAAGAATGTTTGCAGGCGACAGTGCGACCATAAGTAGCTGCCCCTCCAGCTCCACGCTGACGTGCCAATTAAGGTTTTGTTTCCCACATAGGCAAGTTTCCCATACGAAGGGCGGGTCGGCTGATGCCGGTGGGACAAGAGAGCTGATTCAGACTGTTGCATTGCGCGGCCAAGCCACTCGGTTTCGTTTGGACCGAACTGCCTTTATTTTGACAACGTCCAATCTGAGGGGTTGGAGGACGCCATCATTATTTGACAGGTGACCTAATAGGTGGAACACAGACAAGACCACACCCACACCCATCAATATCGGCGAGTCTTGCGCGCCATGCTACAAGGATCTCGATACTTCACGACACTAGCGTCAAACAACCTGCTGTTCATGGTTCTATCAACTGGTCGCCTGCTGTTCAAGGTCTTCAATCTTTCAGACGTACAGAATATATGCCAGCGAGAATCTATCTGTTGAAAACATGACTGAAAATCTCCCCGGAAATTTTCAAAGACAGAAATCTCGGCATGGGATCTGCAGCCGGCTTCGGCAGCCGGTAGCACCACGGCCTCGAATGCTGCCATGGCGTCCGTGCATTTGTTTGCGAATAGCGTCTTCACATCAGACGATACAAGCTGAAGCACAGGGGCTGTGAATGACGCTGCTAAGAGGTTTGTGCACCGGAAACATTTAAGAAGAACACCTTCGGCGTTCCCGCCCCACGCGCTCAGATGTCGCTGATCTGGCGTCAACTCAAAAACAACTACTCAACCCATCATTTGATCCCCTTGACCAAGGGTTCATCCAAGTCCTGCAAAAAAGTCAACTGTTCTCGGCGCCCTGTTCAGACCATTTGACTGATTTGCGACCGCGGATATGAGGGTCTTTCAGGCTCTTCTGCTGCTCTTGGCAGCGGTCGGCCTCGCACTGGCCGATCCGGCGGCTGAGACCGGAGACATGGACTTGTTTCCGGGCGCAGTGTTTGAGGGCATTGCCTGGCGCGGCGACGAAGCAGTGAGAATTTTGTACAGGCCTTCGATTACTGAAAACGGGAAATTTGCTAATCAAATTTGGCACAGCTGTCCGTCAGAAAGCCCGCCACCACCAGCCCCGAAGAGTCCGCCGCCGAAAAACGCGAAAAGTCCGAAAAAGGCGAAGGGTTCCAAAGGGTCGTCAAACGCAAAGGGGACGTCGGGCGCGAGGGGGGCAAAAGGGTCGAAGGAGAAAGGCTCGAAGGACAAAGGGCCAAAGGGGAAGGGTCCCGGGAAGGGCCCCAAAGGATCCAAGGGCGGGAAGGGATCGAAAAGATCGAAAGGCGCGGGAGAGTGACTGGAGAACCCTGCACCTCAGGTAGAGGAGAGTGCAACACGGGTCTTGGGTGTTATGGGTGTCAAGGGCATAAAACAGTTTGTCAGAAGGGTCCCGGCTCGGGACAATGCTGTTTCAACGAAGACAGTAGGGGGGCCATCTGTGAGCCTATGGCGGGATAATAACAGCAAAAGCGACTGCCATACTGCAGGTCACAATAATGCTATATTTCTACGCGGATCTTTTGAGCTTTGATGGATCATTGATTGATATCCCGTGGGCCATGGGATGCCGACCCAAAATCGCGGTTAGTACGGTCAATGGGACGCAAACCATCATTTTAAAGATGTCGAAGCCTTCAGCAGGAATTAGATACTTGATGTTAAGGGCGATAGTTGCGTTATACTATCAATTCGAGTCACATCCTAATGACCAAAACATGATGCTTCCGTTAGACCTTGGTTGTGGCGTGCTCACTCTCCTCAACATCAACCGGACCGTCTCCCTTCCCCCCTTCGTCGAGTCGAACATTGGCCTGCTCACCGTCAAAGATGACCGCAATCTCCTCCAATGCCTTGCCCTTAGTCTCGAGGAACCATCCGTACGCAATGAAGCTCTCGACCGCCAAGATGACAACATAGACGATATAAAAGCGCCAGCCTATGTTCTGGAGTCCGATGGGGTTGACGTACTGGTTCACAAACACAGCAGCCTTGGTCGAGAACACGTAGGTGGCCATGCCCTTCGCACGGATGGAGAACGGTAAGATTTCGACGGAGTACGCGACCGGCAAGGGCGAGAATGCAATGCAGTAGAAGATCTGGTACACAAAGATGAGAGCGAGAACGGCGATGCCGGCGGAGCTAGCGTTCGTCTCTGCAAAACGGGCGGAAGCGATAGTCCAGCCGATGAAGACTGTGAGCATGCCGATCGTGGAGATTCGGAACAGCGGTCGTCGGCCGACTCGTTCCACAAAGAAGGCGGTTGTGAGGGCAAGGCCGAAGTTCCAAATGTTGACGAGTCCGTTTACGAGAGCCTGGGTGTTCTTGTTCTTGATTCCCACAGTGTCCATGATCCTAGCTACTATAAGTATGTAATCTTATCCCACCGGGCGACAACTTACCGTGATAGGTAATAGGCGATCAATCCGTTCCCAGACCACTGAGAGAAGAAGCCCATGCCTTGAAATCGCCGTTAGCTATCATCAAAGATGAATAGAGACAATAAGTGACTCACAGATAACAAGGAACATGCGATAGCGATTGCCCTTAGTAGAAACCATTGACTTCCAAGTCGTCGCACCAAGCCCTATAAATGGGTTTAACCATTGAAACTTCAGGACTTTGCGTAGAGGGTTTTCTTACTCTTCTCATTATCAATGGCCGTTCTGATCTCCTCGTACTCGAGCCTAACTAGTTCCGTCTCTTCCCCTTCGCCATGATATCGCTTGAGAGCCTCAAGAGCATCGTGATCGCGGTCCTTGGAAATGAGCCATCGAGGAGATTCAGGTAGGAACCAGACAGCCGAGAGTTGAACCACGCTTGGTGCCATCTGGAGAAGCGAGGGAATTCTCCACGACCAAGTGCTTGGGATCGTTCGAGTTCCGAAGGCTGTTGTTCGTTGTTAGCTTTCGATCGACTTAATCCAAGAGTGGGATTTGACATACTAATCCAAGCTGCAGCAATACTTCCAAGATACCAGCTGAAAAGATTGTCTCCGTTAGTCCGACAGTACTCAGATAGGATAAGCTGTTCCTGATGCTTACCAGGTGTTGCATATAGCCGTGATGGTGACACGATCTTTGGGATGCGATAACTCGCTGACCAAGCTAGGGGCCGAGGTCGTTGCAAAGGACAGTCCAAAGCCCAAGATGAATCTACTAACAACAAACATGGCAAACTCGGTGCTCTCGCACTGGATGATGGCTCCAGCAATCATGATCAGACTTCCCACCGTGATACCCCATCGTCGCCCAAACCTGTCAGCGACCCACGGGGCAATGGGTGTTGAACAGATGCTGCCCAAAGCCATGATGGCGCTCATCAAGCCGAGAACAGCACCGCGAGGATTGTCGAAGAAGTCATCGAAGTAGGACACTGTCTGGAGCGAGTTCATCATCGAGCCGTCGTAACCGCTGGTGGCGTACGAGACAACGGCAGCGGGGAAAAGGAGGAAGTACAACTTTCTCCGAGCCCCGGATCTGTACCATGCCGGCGACTCTTGAGCCAGTTGGGCAATGCGAGAGGGCTGGTAGGTTTCGTTTGCGACGGCCGGACCACCTTGCTGGCGAGCTCGGCGAGCTGCCTGGTTCTGCCTCGGTGCAGGGAGTCTTTCGCGGAGGAAGTTCATTGTCGCTGATACCGATGCTTGGGAAGTTGGCAGACAAGAGATTCGGGAGGGGGGATGGGACATCAGTTGACCCAGCGGTTGATGGAGCTGATCTGAGCCGACGAACACAACCAGGAAACCGGGATTCCGTGTGACCTTATATGCGTATAGTCTTCTCAGCTGCAAAGGTGGAACGATGAAGTTGTCCTGAACACCCGCACCATTCCCGGGTTCTGCTCGTCGGGTTGGGGTCTAAGTTGAGGGTGACGAAGTCGTAAAGTCGGCATCTGGGGCTAAATGAAACGAATTCGATCGGGCGATATCGCCATTGGCGCGGGAACTAGCTCGATGGTCTTCCTGACAGAACCGTACTGCTGGAATTACCAGTCGGCCTGCCGAGGACAAACAACACGACAGGGATCACCAGTCGGATGATGGGATGCGGAGAAGAAGCAGGGGCGATCCGGGGGCTGGGGTAAAGTGCAATCCAATCCCCACACGAAGGAACATCATGAGATGAATAGTCGTTCAGGCGAGACCAGTCTCCATGGGGTAAAACGAATGATTAGGGGTTGCGGGTGAAGTCACGCTCGTCTGACTCGGCATCTTTGCGTCGCGGAAGACAGCAGTTGTCAAGTGAGAATAGCAAAGTGCGCCGAGACTTGTTCAAGTTGTGTAGCGTCTGGCGATGTGGAGAAGCCTGAGATTCCTCTTTGAGTCTGGAAGCCCCTTTTTTGGCAGAACTGACGAATCATGGCTCGTCGGGGCAGCTAAAGTCTTCCCCCGACTCAACGTGGGTCACTTCGGGGCAACGAAAACGATACCCCTAGCGTCGTTTTCGCTTCGGTTGAAGTTGTCCGCGCCTATGCGGGGCATCCAAGACAGTCCCCCGAGCTGGAACGTGGGGTCGGGGGAGCGTCTTGGTCTTCCCCGATGGTTGACGCGGGCGTCCTTTGGTCGCGTTCATGGCCTCGGAAGCGCGTATGTACGAGTGCTGTCTCCGATCACCTCATGAGGGGACCCCAATTGTGGCACCGGACGTCATGGGGACTGTGGGACGTATGCAACTTCTCCGTAACGCAGGTGATAGCTCGTCGCGTGGCTCTTAGTTAAACATGATTTTCGCATGTAAGGCCGTCATATTTAGGAGCTCGAGCGGTCCTGCTGGCTGAAGTCGGAGGATATTCTCGGCCTCCGCATTCTCTCTACGTCTTCTATCTCTTCTCGTCGCCAAATCACCGCTCAGTTGTCTGCCAACATGTCGAACGGTATCTTGAAGACGTCTGGGCCTGATGTTGTCGATGCTTCAGGTAACCCAGTCCGCCTGCGAGGGGTAAGAAGATGGTCGCAAGCTCTAATGTTGCTCTGGTCAATCACTGACTTCCTCTCTAGACGGCACTCGGTGGCTGGATGCTCATGGAGAACTTCATGAACGGTTTCCCCGGTCGCGAACACCAGATCCGCGCAGCGCTCCTGAAGGTCCTTGGGAAGGAGAAGTACGAATTCTTCTTCGACAAGTTCCTCGAGTACTTCTTCACGGAGAAGGATGCCGAGTTTCTGTCCTCGATCGGCTTCAATTGCGTCCGTCTATCTTTCAACTACCACCACTTTGAAGATGACATGAACCCTTTCGTCATCAAGGAAGAGGGCTTCAAGCATCTCGATCGCGCAATTGAAATTGTGAGTCTTTAACCGGCCCCGAGATGTGTCCCGTAACAACTGGCTCTAACAGTTTCGTTGCACAGTGCTCCAAGTACGGAATCTACACCATCCTCGACCTCCACTCCGCCCCGGGAGGCCAGAACCAGGACTGGCATTCAGACAACCCCACAGGATACGCTGCTTTCTGGGATCACAAGCACTTCCAGGACAGAGTCATCAACCTGTGGCAAGTTCTCGCAAAACGCTACAAGGGCAACCCGTGGATCGCAGGATTCAACCCTCTCAATGAGCCCGCCGATGTCGAGTGGACACGGCTCTTGGCCTTCTACGATCGCATCGTTCCTGCCATCCGCGAGATCGACCCGGATCATATCCTCTTCCTCGAGGGCAACACCTTCAGTATGGACTTCTCCGGCTTCACCAAGGTGTTCCCCAACTCCGTGTATGCGGTCCACGACTACTGCGGCTTCGGATTCCCGAACCGCATTGGCAGATACCAGGGTCTGAAGGACCAAGACGCGTATATCCGGCAGATGTACGATCGCAAGGTTGCGTTTATGAAGGAACACAATGTTCCCATCTGGAACGGTAAGCACGCTCTCTGTGCACGCGAATCTTTCCATCTGCTGACAGAGGTATCTTTATACAGGCGAGTTCGGTCCGATCTACGAGCGAGAAGAGTACAACCCTGACTGGAAGGTTCACAATGAGGAGAGATACGACATGTTGGACAGACAAATGGCGATCTACACCTCCGAAGGCATCGGTAAGCCGGAACGGAAGTCGGATTCTGAGAACCATTAGCTGACCCCAATTTCAGCCTGGAGCATCTGGGCTTACAAGGACGTCAACGTTATGGGAATGACTTACCTCTCTCCCGACTCGGCCTGGCTAAAGCTTCTCGGTCCCATGATCCGCAAAAAGCGCGATCTCGCCGTCGACAGCTGGGCCTACGACGACGCGCATCTCCAACCCAACCTCTTTGGCCCACTTCACAAGTGGTTCGAGGACAACGTCCCTGCGCAGTACAACAAGAAGTACCCGTGGCAGTGGCGCATGCACATGCACGTCTTCCGCGGAATCCGCGGCATCACCATGGCCGAGTACATGATTCCCGAGTGGGCCGGCTATTTCAAGGACAGGACCTTTGAGGAGCTTGACGAGTTGGCGGCCAGTTGGAAGTACGAGAACTGCTGTCAGCGGGAGCGACTGAATGAGTTGCTCCAATTGTATGCGCCCATGACGCCAGAGGATAAGAGACTGGAGGGCAAGGTCATCCAGCCCGAGGCCGAGAAGAACGGTGACAAGCCCAAAGAGACGGTGTCCGGTGTCGGCGTGTTCGAGCTGTCGCCGGAAGAAAAGGCGAAGAAGCTTGCGCAAACGAACGGCACACCCGTTGCTGTTGCCTCATGATCAAATCTCTGTTTCGAGAATACGGAAACGAAATGCATAAATCGGCGTTCTTTGGATTTAATAGACGAAATTAGAATGAATGAATTTCGCCGTGGTGAACAGTCACAACCTGGTGAATCATTTGGTTGCCAGCCGTGTCATTTTCATTCATGGGTATCACCTTATCTTTATCTACCAATGGATATCTAACTCACCATGGAACATTCTGCCCCAGCTACCGCGCTCTCTTCCATCTACATCGTCATGTGATTTTTGCAGGATGCCTCAAGCCGCTCCAGCACCCCTAGGTGCCACTGGAACTCTGTAACACTGATGCTAAACCTCCTCAAGTTTCGCTTGCCGATGAATATCGCCTGCTCTATATCTGATGGTAGGGCGTCGCGAAAGACGGGACACACCGTTGCCACTCTGAGGATCATTACCATGGTAAACGTGCTGAATGAAATTAGGCTTATGATCGAAATCGAGGCAAATGGAAGAGCTTACACAAGACCACTGGAGAATAGGCCGGTAATACTGATGGCCGGATCGATGTCAAAAACGTTGATGAACCCTCGTATTCCTTCCAAGCATAGCCTGCAACGGTGAAGAATCGCCTCTTTGCAGGGATGGGTATCAAAATGAGCCATGTTGAGTAGCACATATTCGATGAAAGGCCGGTGGATAATGTACTGTCCAGCATAGTAGCGTCCTTTGAGTCGCAGGACGTTCCATGGATTGTTGCCGAGCTCTTCGACTCTGATGATGCCTGGTGTCATCGGCGAGCTTGCATTCTCTTGGTCGGTGCGTTTTCGCGGCTGGCTCGTCAAAAGGAAATCTGGCAAGTTGCGGTAGAGTGCTCCATGATAAGACCATAGTTCTTGTGTTACGCGAAGCAGCCAATTTGCGTAGCTATCTCTTGTCATTCGGACCTGATCTTTGCTGTCGTAAATCACGCTGTTGACGCGGTTCAGAAAGCGCCGGATGGCCGCATTGGTGCTGATCTGGAATGCGACTAGTTCTTCCGTTCGATAGAATGTCGATGTTACCGGGCTGGTAGGATTCGTCTCTGGTGTGGAGAATGCTGCCGCATGTTCTTGTCGATGCTTGGGCGTCTCGGGGGCAGGGTAAGGCACCACATCCTCGTATCTAGCAATGCCTGATGGGAGGGTGATGGAAACCTCTGAAATGAAGTCACCTTCATAGATAAGCGAGACCCAATACAACCGTCTGAAAGCGTCTGAAAATCGTTCTGCATCATTTGTGCTTGCAATTGCCCTTCTTGCTAGTGCCTCGCACTTTACCGCCGTCGCGTGAACCCAATGAAAGGAGTCTGCCATTCGGCCTTTGGCGCCCTTGTATAGACTTGCCAGCATACTGCACTGAGCGGCTTCAAGATTGATCTCCGAGGAGATGAAACCGAGGAGTAAACGAGCCTTCTGCCAGAGCTTCTCGTCAAGCCCTGTGACCTCTTTGAAATATCCAGATCCTAGAGACGGAGGCTCCTGACCACCATTTCTGCCCGCAGCCTCGTTCAAGGAGATTCGATATTCCCCTGTACACACAAAAGACCCCATGCAAAGAACAAGGAGAAGAAGACAGTACCTCGCCGGTGACATAGAGTCAGACTCGAGGGCCGGGGACTTTTCGCATGACACAACTTCGTTGA
This sequence comes from Colletotrichum chrysophilum, assembly GCF_026319265.1. Classification (NCBI taxonomy): domain Eukaryota; kingdom Fungi; phylum Ascomycota; class Sordariomycetes; order Glomerellales; family Glomerellaceae; genus Colletotrichum; species Colletotrichum chrysophilum. Next base: position 61,375 of record NW_026517387.1, on the reverse strand, counting down.
ACGTCGCGAGTATGTCATCGAGGGACAGTAGTGGAAAAAAGATGTTGACTTCCGCAAAGTACTCATGGATAACCTCGCGATATCTATCGGCGGCATCGATGGACACCGGCAAGCTTCGATCCCGGAACAACCTCCAAGACTCTGGGGGAGGGGCTGACCGCGTCTGATCAGAAGATTCCTGGAAGAACATGTCTGTTGCTTCTGTGGATCGTATACCGGCTGGCATGACTGCTCGTGGGGGTATTGGCTCTGAGTCATCCAGCAATTGCTGAACGACTGGCCATTCAAGAACATGATTGGCGCTGGCCGTATGAGATAGTGGAATTTGAATCTGAGCGTCACCTTCGTGTCCTAGTGAAGCGCCCGTGTCTGCGTGCTCGTCGGATGTTTCTGTATCTTGCGTCCTCGGTCCCGGTCCTGGAGTTGTCGGCTGTTGAGCCACCTGAGGCGACTGTGAATCCACCTGGTACTGAGTCTGTTGTGGAGAAGTCTGAGCTGAGAAGACAGGCGATGCGAATAGGCGGTCCTCCAGCATCTGTATTCTCTCTAACAAGATGCGAGTGTTCTGCTCAATGCGTGGTTGATTCGAATCTCGATAGACACACTCAACGTTTTGCGTCATGCACAAGCTGCACTTCGGCTTAGCCGCGTCGCATCGTGTCTTGCGGGCCCGGCAATTGGTGCATGCCTGCCACACCCGGCGCCGTGCCGGGAAGTAATGTGCCGCCGAGAAGGACGATGACGGGCCGGAGGTGTCCATTCTCGGAGTCCGGGAACAGCAGCACAGTCTCAGCTTGGTTGGAATCGATGCGGAGTAAGGAGAAGGAAGAAAGTGTCTTTTTCAGTGATTTTACTGGCTCGGCACCAGGTTAAAAGAGACCTGGTCAGGGGCGCCACGTGGAAACCTCCCCCGCCCGACCCCGCTGTCTAGCGTTCTCGGCCCCATGAACAGTCCCGAATACGCCGATGTTCTGTCTTAGAGCATGAAATCACGGGAGAATTATTCAATACGTTCTGTAGATGTTTGTCTACTTGTATATATCTTTCACCGAGTACAAGAAATAAATTCCATTTTCTACTGCAACCGATGCTCGCATGATCAAAATGAGTGATTCATCAAATTTCCGGGAAGCTTTCATTTTCAAATCATGTTCAGAGAAGTGGTTGGAGGGTGTTTACCTAGGGCAGGGAATTGAATGATAACATCAATAAATTGAAGAGAAGAGCCGAACAAAGACAAGAGAAGACGTAATAGTAACTTAGGTATAAATCAAGCTCCAAAATGAACGTGCGATGCCCATATACGCGGCTCTCCACTATTGCGGACTTCCATGGACCATTACAGCCTTTCGTAACGCCTCTGCGACTGCTCGGTCGGTGACGTGGTCATTGCTGCCGCTCAGCGACTCTAATCAACCGACCAAAGAGACCCGGTGACGTGGCCAAGACCAACAACTTGGAAGGCACTGACAATGTGGAGCGCTTCGTCTGCAAATCCCCCGGCCCTAATCTCTCCCGTCCAACACGTTCTGGATTTATATCTTGCCTCCAGCATGCTGCCAAGTTTGCAACAACATGATGGATGCTAGCTGCACCACAGACAGTCCACACCTCAGGGCTTTGGAACATTGATCAATGGTTCATTGGGATTTTGACCATGTTAAAGAACTGATCAGACTTGATAGCCAACCATGGATATCTGTGTACCGAGTTGAGATACCGAAGACGACCAGAGTTTTGGGCGAAGCTTCCCTGTTGACTTTTGCGTCTCACTTCAAATGCAAGCCTCCAAGTCAGGTAGCTGTACATCATTTCAGTCAGACTCGACAACCTGCGAGATTCTAGTGATGGATCGAACAGCCCAAAGCGCATGGCTGGGAGCGTTTCAAACTCAAGGGCAGGGTCACGTCGATGTCACTCTGGTCTAGATTCTAAACCTCCTCTCATAAGTTGTTCAATTGCGAAATAAGCTACGTAGGTAGGCGTGATTGCCAAGGTATTACCACGCGGTGGAAGAGACATTTCCGAGATGACCACCATCTTCGATGCGGACTGCAGTTGTAGATACCGCTACCTTTCATGCGCCATAGTGTATGTATGGCCCCCAGACATCAGCATTGTCAGTATGGCGCTTACGAACCTCGATTACAGCGCTCCTCAAAGCCTCTGCAACCAACCTGTTCGGCGAGACAACCTCGGATTTGGGTTTGCTCAAGAACTCATAAAAGAGTTGGGCAACTTCGATGGAAACCTCGTCGCTGACTGGCCACATGGAGCCAATCACATGACCGAATCCAGCAGCTTGGAAGGCGCTTGTTGCGTGCAGACCCTCGTTCTTCAGGTTGGACGCGCTCACTTCAGCTGTTGAACATGCGGATAAGTAAGCGATCCAAGCCCGGGTTTGAACCTTCGCGGCCATGAGTGACTTGACCGTGAGCTTGTCCAATCTTGCTCAGGAGTTTGCAGTAACAAATGACTCTGCAATGGATCGAGAGGATCAGAGGTGCCGTGACACGCGAAGTGCACAATCTGCGCGTCTTGCATACCATCCAGAACTTGACGGGCGTTGGGCTTTTCAAGTTCCGTGATGCTGTATGTGCCATCTACGGCAGCCTTGATCGCTTGAAGCTCACGTGTTACGCCAGGAAGAGGCGTCCCACCGGGCGTGCTGGGCATAGTGACCACCAAAAGGTTGTATGGATCGACGCGGTCCTGTTTCTGTCCTCTCAAAGCGCGATTTCGAGCGTTCTGCAGAGCCTTGATGGTCGACGTGTACGACGAAATAGTCACGTCGAGAGTGCTGCCAGGAGCTTCCGCGTTGGAACTTGTGGCCGCATGAAACGGAAAGCTGCTAGCAGATCCAGCACCAATCCACCATATACGGGGCAGGTCCGTAGCACTCGGCTTTTGGTCGAGGTCTTTCGTGATCTGCTTGAGAATGGGATGGACGCAAGCAGACCACAGCCACTCCAGTGCCATATCGTTCAATCTTGGAGCACGTTCTGGTTTGATGTCTCGCTGACCCCTCTGCTCTTCCGTTCCATGTCCAGCGCCCCTAATCATCCAATTGGATGACATTTTGGGAAGCGCCACAGCCTTGAAGCAATGTTTGGTGATGATGATAGCGTCTGCTCCAAATTTGGACGTGTTGACGACAACTATTGGGCCTTCACAAGCGGCATCTTGCAATTCCTCCAGAGAGGGCGGCAGCAAAAACCTTTCGAAGCCTTCAATCTGACGAATCTTCGATTCACAGACGTCCATCTCTTGATATATAGGTTCCAAGTCGGTGCTTGCACTAGAAGCCCTGGTGCGCAGGCATTCGTATTCCTGCGCCAAGGAGAAGTCTCGCATTCTCAGGTCCGACAGATCGCTCTGCTCATCAATGAGATAACCAAGAACCAGGCCACGGCCGTACTCGATATGCTGCAAGGCCTTTTCAACCTTTCCTAACCGTAATAAGATCGAACAGGCGTCTGCGGATACCTCGGAAATGTTGCGAAGTGCGTGCACTTGATCATCTTGGCTGAGCTTTCGCGAGCAGGCTCGTGGTATGAGACTGACAGCAACGTCTGCTATCCTCTCAGCCTCAGCCCAATCGTTCTGTTCGGCTAGAATGCCCATTGCACGATGCGCGCAATTGATTCTTATGATCGGTTCGCCAGATTGAAGATGGCTTCCAGTTCTGAAGCTGTTGAGAGCCGAGTCGATGTCGTCAAGCCTCCCCGTTTCTGTTGCTCGGTCTTGGAGTGAGCTGCCCAAGTTGAGGTGAGCTCTAGCCAGTTCTGGATGAGAATCCGCCAGAGTTGTCACAGCTGACCTCCCCTGCTCAACGGCCATATCCAAATGAGCCACGTCTCCTGTCATTTCATAACGTTGATGTCGAAGCTGTGCCATACTGTACAGGCAGGAAGCCTTCACGCTTTGGTTTGCTTGTGTGAAGGGCGTCTCGAGCGCCTCTTCGTACTTTGAGATTGCCTCTTCAAGATGTGTCAAAAGTCTCGTCCGCCGGAAGCGACGGGATAAGCTGCTTCCCAAGTTGAGAAGCTTGATAGCCCGTTCTTGAGACGCTTGTGTTGTACGGTTGATGCAATCTTTCAGCATGGCAATGGCCTTATCGTTGTCGGAGATTTGTCGTTTGCGGTCATATCGTATATTGTACATGGTGGACAGAGCATCAACGTTTCGTAGGCGTAAAAAGTGATCATCGGGTAGAGCATCACTGACATCTTCGTAGATTGAGATGGCTTCATCAAGCTCAGCCGCATTTCCAGTTCTCAAGGCCCGGTTGGTTAACTGTCGGGCCAACTGGATGAATGCCCTATTCCAGTCTTCGTGCTCTCGGTTGAGAAGGCTCACCAGACGTCTTCCAGTGGTAACAGCTTCGTTCATGCTGCTTTCGTCTCCGGTACGATTAAAATGGTCATGGAGACAAGCTGTGAGAATGTCGAGTGCGGTCCGTTTCTGCGTCTCACTTTGGGATAGTTGGAGAGCTTCTCTCAATTGCGTTATTCCGTTTTCGAGGTCCCCAACATTCTGATGGTCGTGTTGAGACCGTTGCCTGAGCATCATCCCTAACAAGGTACGGAGGTCTGCCTGGTTTTCCATACCTGTAAAAACCGGGATCATGCTCGTGATGATGTTGATAGTTTCCTCGACATCTTTGCTGACATCCAACTCCTCATTGTGATTGAAGAGACGACAACAAAGGGACTGCAGTGCACCTATAGGTTCCATGTTGTTTTTCATCCTAAGATCAAGTCCTTCCTTGGCAAAGAAGATGCCTTCTTTAGCATCTTGTACTTCACCAAGGCGGCTGAACCTGATCCCGAACATCTCTGCCAATTCCAACGAAGCCGAAGCTCGCTTCACAGAGTTCTGGCTCAGAGAGATCCTCTCATTCTTGGTCTGCCGGATTGCCTCATCGAGATCACAGATATCTTTGGAGCGATCAAAGCGACGCAAATGAACAATCGAAGGGCGATATCCATCTTCATGGATGTTGGTGGGCGGGGGCGGCATGCTAGACCGCTGAGTGAAGTAACATGATGCCTTCACAATGTCCACATAATCCAGTGTGTAGCGAAATCGTTCCTTGTAAATCGACTCGAGTGATCTATGCAGCCCATACTGCATGGGATGGTCGACTCTCATCGTCCTTTTCGATTCCAGCAGCTGGGATAAGGATTCCTCCAGATCCTGCGGACTCGACCTCAAATGAGAAAGCCGAAATAATATCTCAGAAATGGTGTAGCAGAACAAGGGATAGTAGAAATCATCCTCCTTCTGGCAGTCAGCTGCATCCTTGGCATACTGGAGGGCTGCTTCTAGGTCATCTTCATCTTGTTGAGACTTCCCACGCCAAAGCAAGATTTGTGCCAGGTTGTACCATAACATAGGGAAATGTGGCGAGGAATCCGAAAGTAGCGTGGTCGTCTGGAGTCCCCTTTCCAGGGCAGCCTCTAGACTTTCCGGCGTTCGCAGTTGGTCCCCCTGTAGAAAGACCATGCGAGAAAGAGTCGCAGCCATTTCATCCCGCTCAGCAGAATCCAGGATGTCGGCCTTCTCGACAGCTGTGGTGGCTTGGAAGATGGCAGCGGAAAGATCATCGGCTGCCTTTCCATACCTCTGGTATTTCTCAAGCAGTGACTGAGCGAGCTTGTAGTGCAGCCTGGGGTTCTCGGGATCGTCGCATGCGACTGCGCTGACTTTCACTTGCAGACTGACGATATCCTCATCTACCGCGGTGTCAATATCCGCAATGAATGACATTTTGGAGGTTCGATAGTGGGCGCTTGGGTTGTTGATAGGGCGGCTCAATTTCGGTATGTGAGCAAAGGTTCGCAAAGAATGTACTGATTCTATAATATATAGGTCACTTGATTGCCTGGAATACGATACGTGCGTTCAGGTGACTCAAGCCGCCAGGCTCATTGTTATCTACTTGTACTGCGCATATTGTTTTCTGTGGTCTTGTAAAGCTATAGGCAAATACAAGAGGACACTCCCCAATCGCAGTCTGACTGTCGATCAGTCGACATGTCACATGGAACCCGATCTGCTGGTCTTTTCAGGCATGACGACGTTCGTTGGGCTTTGAGTCACTGTTGATCACACCGTTCCCCGCCGCAATAGCGGCTTTCTGTTATTGCGGCTGAGTAGCAACTTGGCATCAGCTGCGAATGAGTATTCAGAACATGGATAATGCGCCCTCACGTGCTCAAATCCTTCAGGTGGCTCTAGCCTGCAGAGGAGCAACAGGGGCGCCTGGTTTGGTCACTGGAATAGACAACGCTTTCTGACCGGACAGAACTGCGGGAGCTAAGACCACAGACTTTCATGTGATTTTCTCTTTCGGCTCTATCCACGTCTATGCTGTGGGGTATCAGGATCTCATCGGACAACACCCAATGGCCGGTATTCGTACAGTGCAGAAGAGCGCAAAAATCCCTCAATGACAGGGGTTGCAGGGTAAGTAGACAAACAATTGAGGGTATCGATGCCGCGTCTAGCGCGCCTGCTGGACATCGGAATGCACCACAACCGAAGATGAATACTTGCTTCCCAAAACAGGTTGAATTCAGAAGCTGAGATGCTTGGCACTGTCAGTTCGCACAGTCGCAGCCAGTCGGGTTGTGGAGAGACATCAAGGGAGCAGGAGGGGAAAGGATTGACCAGCAGGATGAAGGATTCCAGGTTATCGAAAACTTAAAAAATTGAACCCCTGCCTGGGTGGGGTGAATATTGGCAACTCGTCTGAATCGGCTCGCTTGCGAATGGTGCGGTTGTGTTGAAACTTGGGAGAGATGGATCACAATAGCGCCAATTGAAAGTATTGATGCCTGACCCGTGACGCGGAAGACATCAACCAGTCGCGGAGGGCTCACGTGTCAATGAGGCTGCAATCAGGAGAAGGCTCTTCGAAGGTCAGTCGCCTCAGTAATGGGATCGCGTAAAATAGAGACTGGGGAGAACTCCTTCGGGAACGCCGTGTAGCAGGGTACTATTGCTTAGCAGATGCCTCCAATTTGCCTTGTAAGGGCCGGTCTGCGTGCAAGTCACTCTTTGTGAGTAGTCATATGTGCTGTGATTACAAGACCAAACTGATATGGTTGATGGTCATTGGACCGAATTCAACGAGAACTAGCGAAACCACAACCAGGTACAGAGCCTCAGACAAGCTAGCAATGCAACGCTACTGCGCTTATGTATGGACCTGCCAAGCTTGCAGATATCTACTATGCAACTGGTATGGTCTCCGCAGAGTATGGTCAGATCGCTTGATCCTTCGTTAAAATCAGGATTGGTCATCCCGAACATAACAGCGATGCTCGTATCTGAGAACTCCATTCGAGTCCCATGAATAGCCTGGTGAACACGCAATCCTCACCCGCTCGCTATCATACTCTACGCACTCCGATTTATCCCGCTAGCCTCTTGCAAGTATTGAAGATGACTGCAGCAAGGCGGGCTTTGTTGATCGCCAGCCCGTTCGGGGGCCTCCGCAGCCCGCTTAACGATGTCGGGAATATGGCATTTGTTCTCAGCCAACAGGTTTTCCATATCTCCATGCTGTGTGGTGATGTTGCTACCCGAGCAGGCATCCTCAGGGAGTGGGAACGCATCGTGAAAGTCTCGCGGCCAAACAATCATCTACTATTCGGGCCACGGCGGGATCGTCGAAGAGGATATTAATAAACCAGGCGTCGACAAAGAAGCCAGCTCCACCGAGCACCAATAATGGCATTATCATTTCCTTGTACTAATGTACTTCCTGCTTCGAAACCATGCCGCGGCTGTTGCGGCCTCTTCCTTCAACGGCATTCTGAAAGTGGAGCTGGAACGCTTGGTGCGCTTCATCACCAATCGCGCCAAAAACGTCACCACTATCTTTGCCTGTTGTCACTCTGGCCGCATGGCTCGTGATCTATCCCATGCTGGAGCCGTGCCCCGCAACATTCTCGAAGTGCCTGCCGCCGCCGTGTCACTTGCTGAGTCTCGCCTGCAACAGGCATGAGAAGCTCCAACACACGTTGTATGTTACGTTTGGCGTCAAGAAAAACAGACGGCCCGACAAGATCATTGAGATGGACGGCGAAGGCAAGCTCATTGAGGGCGACCACGTCTATATCTCGTTCAGAAAAAACAGCGTTAATACAGTATACGTGTCTGTCTTTGACGTCAACTTCAGGGTCAGCATCTCGCTGATCTCGAGCGTTGAACTTCCCGCAGCTCAGGCCTACCACATTGGTGCTGGCAGTTCTGGGATCTCCCGCAAGGTCAGGGCCTACCTCTGTGCTGTCCCACAGGTATCTCAAAAGCGCAATCCGTACCCGAAAGTCTTGTCTTTTTCCTTACAGACTCATCTGTTGATCTTAGCGTACTGTCAAGTGGTGCCAGAGCTGATGGTCGTAGCGATGTTGGTCCTTCGTCTCTTGAGCAGCTGAGCTTCTGTCACGCAACCAGTGCGCCACGTGACTTGGGTAGTGAGCGTGTAAGGGTGCCTCTCCGCTTCGACATCTTGCAGGTGTCATTCGAAGTAGAAGCTCGAGAAGCAGCAAGTCTTTTAGACGACTTTTGTCTCGAATGTGCCGGCGTTGGGTCGCGATGCCGCGCAGAAGGAGACCCGCACCGGGCCGGGGACACGTCCGACATACGTTTCCGTGCTAAGTTGACACTAAACGTCACAGAACATCTTACAAGCATTAGTATTAGGTATTAATTAAGAGATTGAAACTAAGAAGGAGCCTCATGCCTAGTAAGTTAAAATTGCGTAATGATGACTATCGGAGGACTTATTTTTGCTAGCCGAGAGTCTGACGCACGATGTGAAGCCGTTGAGATCCGTCGAGAGGTCACTTTGCTGTGCTACTTTCGACGCACAAGTGGTGGTGTATCAATCTACTCGGTACCCTACCTTCGAAAAAGAAGTGACTGACCTAAGATGCCAATAACCAACCGACGGCATAGATCAATACCTGGAATTTCTCGCTATCGCAACGGATTTCACTACAAGTCTTTCATGCTTCTTGTCCAACCGTTTCGAACACCATGGCCAGATAACGAAACTAACTTGCTTCAATATGGTAGGACAAGGTCTATTTGAAGTCGTGTATCAGACAACAGACAATCTTCAAACCGCCAAGCTAGGCATGTTTTGAGCGTGCAATGTCTTTCAACATGAGTAAGCCAATGGCAAACGATAGGACATCATAGGCATGAACAACTATTGAGCTGCTGTTTTGTTTCTTGAATGACGATTACGCTGTACATCATTCCATTTCGAAAATCGTAGGGCTGCGTGACGCGGGGGATGCCTGACTCGTTTGCTAACGAGGTTTCACCTGATGTGCGCTGTGTCAACAGCGATGCCATCCAAACTTCTGGCGTCGCAGGCTGCACCTTCTCGAGGAATGTGGGAAACACCGGGATAGATTCCGGGCGGGAAGACGGCTACGATGTAAGGTTAAATCTTTCGGGTACCTGGGCATCTTTGTCCATAAAAGGCGAGAAGTCCACCCGCAAAGATACGCCATGTTTTGAACTGATCACCAGTCTTCCATTCTTTAGTGCCGAGCACAGATTTTATTCGACCTTCCTATCTTTTCTCTTACGGCGCCACTCCTTAGCCGACCTTTCCTTCTTACTCTCTCCTTAATCCACACTGACCTGAGTCCTGACTTTCAACGAGTTTCCAAACATGAGGGTTCTCAACGCCACTCTTTTGGTCCTTTGCTCTGCGCTTAGCGTCCTTGCGAGTAAGTCATGTTACCATACGCCTACTTACCTGGATAGAACATGGTTGACAGGAATTGCCTTCAATTAGCACCTCAGGGAAAGAGCGTCAAAGGACAAGCTTGTACAAATGGACAATTCAGTGGAGTTTGCGGTGCCGACCGCCGGTGCGGACTAAACATCCCGCCGAACGAGCTGCCACGTCAATTCGTTGCTGGTCAATGCGGCCGATGAATAGTCACTCTCTTCATTTATAGCTCTCCTTATACAATTCAATAATCAACGAGCATATTGTCTTGGAAAATTAGCTTCGTTCAAGAGAACTTCTTGCTTCCTCATCTAATGCACCATACTTCAACGAGGCACCTTGTGGCCGATGTCATGCCAACTTCTATTCTTCAGGCCGATCCTTAAACGTCTAGTTGTTCTACAACTAGTTCAGTTCCTCCAGTGAGCCACATAATTCAATGGCAATGTTGTCATCGGAGTAGATCGAGAAGCATGCCCCGTGAATATGAAACAATCTCGCCGAAAAGTTCCCCAAACAAAATCACCAGGGAATATTTTAGCTCTTCTCACGGGGACCCAATATCAGGGGCGAAGCTTGATGTTACGAGCTTGGACTGATTCCTTGGACACATTTCCCCTGTATTAATATGGCTACTTATATCACACTTGCGTCTGCTCGATAACAACGACGCTACTGACATTATGCTGTCTGTGGTCACCTGGTCACGTACGTGTCTAAGCTGTAAAAGCAGATCTCCAGATCATCTACAACCATAACATTGATACCAATTTCTGACTTAAGTTTCCGGTCTTTGGTTGCCGATCTGATGATACTGGTCGATATAGTATCGAAGACTCAGAACTTGCAGGCGGGGATTCCTGATGTGATTCAAGCTAGATGTGCATTCCCACACATTCCTGTGGAAACAATTCCGAGAAAAGAGAAGCGAATGGTTTGAATTATACTACAACTTAAGCTTTGCATGCTATAATTATGTGTGCGGACATGAGGCGGGTTTCTACGTCATGCCGCTTACCGGCAGGGTGATCCCAGCTATGGTGATTGAGAACCCGAGCTGTCAAGTGTCAGAGAAAGCAACACGTCCGGGAAATCCTTCACGGTAAATGTGTAGTTGCTGACTGTTGAGTCGCAGCCATTGGACTATGGACTTCCGCGCATTCTCTCCGCGTTTGGTTTCTCCTCGACGTGAGTTAGGGGGGAGGGGCCCTTGCCCGGCAGATACGGGGACTTTCGACGTCACTCACACCCACCCAAGTGGTATTCAGCCCCCACCAGCTGCGTGTACGAAGATGTCTGCCTACCTTTTGAATACGAAAACAGGACTCACGTAGCAGCGGTACGCGATAGATCAATATTGGCCTCAGTCAGGGTAGAAACCAGCCCTGGGTGCAATTAAGACCGAACGGCTCTAACAGCCTAACCAAGTTGACGACGTGTTTCAGCTGCCCGAGCCCGCAGAACGGTGCGCTTAATCCCTGCAGAATCTACCAGGATCGACGAGATACCGGCGGGGCATTTGCGATGCAGTCGATTATGGGATGAACAAACGTCGAGTCCGCCCTATCAACTAGTCGAGCTGAAGTTTTATAGGGAGCTGTCAGCCTGTCTGATTGTTCAGAGTTTTGTTTTCTAAGCCAGTCATTCCTTTCTTCTCCATCAGTACGTTTACTGAAACTCCTTGAGTTGTTCGTTCGTTCCTTTTGCTTTCGTCATCGCCCTCTTCAACATGCATCCCGCTACATCCCTTCTGCTTGCCGGTGCTGGCATCGCCAATGCCTACACAATTGCTGTGGCCGAGCCCTTCATGAGAAAGAACATCGACCCGGTGGTTATTCCCGGCCAGTACAAAAGTCATATGCACACCTTCTTTGGCTCAGATGCCGTCACCCTCAACACCAACACCTCTGCGGAGCTCCAGGCCGGCTGCTCAACTGCCGAGAACCCCAACGATTATTCCTCTTACTGTAAGTTCTTTTATATTATTACTACAGCTGCTTGACTCTGAACTTTTCAAGAGAAGCATCTGCTAACAATGTCCAAGGGGTCCCTACGCTCTATGTCAAGAACGACACGGGCATGACTCCCGTCCCTTTCTCCCGTTTCTCAGCCTACTACGTTTCCATCGAGAATGCCGAAGTCGCGATCCCCCAAAACTACAAGACCGTAGCCGGAAACTCGAAAGCAACATCCCAAGCTGATGTTGAGGAGCTGGCCGGTATCCAGTGGTTCTGCGAGGGCGACGACGGCGAAACGAAGGATGCTGCAGCCTTCCCCACAAAGACGTGCTCTACGCACCTTCAAACCCTGCTGCTCTTCCACGACTGCGTGAACGAGCAGACCCTTGAATCCGCCTACTCAGGCACTCAGAACTGGAAGGACAGCTTCAAGCCCGCCAACCGCTGCCCCGAGAACATGAAGCGCATGCCCCAGCTGCGCTTCTCCATCCGCTACGATCTCCGCAAGGTTCTTCCCGACGGCTGGAACGGCACGCCTCCCTTCGAGCTCGCGTGCGGTAGCTCGTACTGCTCCCACGGAGACTTTATTAACGGCTGGCTTCCCGAGGCCGCGACGAACATGCTTAAGGCCAACGACAAACGCGAGTTCGCCGGCGTCGACGGACCTGATGGAGCGTACAATGCTGGTTCCAAGTGCGGTGCCGAGAACGCCAAGGATGCTGACCCCAACAACGGTACCAGCGACTATGATGAGAGCGTTAAGATGATGAGCAGCAAGCGCAGCATCGGCCAGCGCTTCCGTTCCGCTCGCTCTGCGTTAGAGACGCATTGACCAATGTCTTTGGAAAGATAAAATGGCTTGTCTTGATAACGCCACATGTTCAGGAGGTGAAGATCATGAGGTGACATTTTGTGTAAAACAGTTCTGCTTCTCTTGCCCATGTTGAATACCTGTACATAGATTTTAACCACAACCGAACGACGACCGGAGGTCCTGTCACCATACTAAAAAGAATATCCGGAAGTCATTTCTACGGATCGAAACGACTGAAGATAAGCTTTACTTAATCAACGCGTCACACTGGCAAGCGCCTGTGTAACCTGGTGATATCACTACTTCCCAAGAACCTCTTGCTCGCCCGGGGGCGTATAAGGCGACTCAGGCCAGCTCTCATTCGGCCCGGGTATATCCACCACGGCGCTATTGGTCCAAATATGCTTTCCCTTGTCGAGCTTGAGCCCAATAACTGATCCCCCTTTGATGCTGACGGTCGGCCTCAACGTCCCATCTATGTCGCGGATGCGGTGGAACAGGCGACACCCGCATACGCGACAGAGGCAGCAATCCATCTGTCCACCGCTCTTGGTCGGTCGCGTCCAGATATGCAACTTTTCTTTGAGCTCATCGGACAGTGGAAACAGGCCCTCGGCTGGGAAGATGGCGGAAGTGCCGAATGCTGACGATGATTGCCTGCGGCATTGAGAACAGTGACAGCAGTACACGTCGATGGGCTCGAGGGTCGGCGTCTTGAACGTCACTGTGGCGCATTGACATTCGACGTCCATGATGAACTAAGTAGAAGTGACAAAGAAGTTGGCGAGGAGGTGGTGAAATTGATTTTTGGTTTGCTACATTGGTGACGTTGGTGTCCGTAGGTTCTCTGCTCGCCAAAAATGAGGAGAATGAGACGCGTCCCTTTTGGGCTCAGCCATGACAGCGAAAGGGCGCGCCTAATCACCCCAGAAAAGACATGTCGATCAGATGGTTGGCTGATTGCCGGTCAAATCAGGTTGCTGCAATTTCGAGACAGAGCACGATATTTAGAAACTCCAGGAGTATATAAGCAATCAGATGAAATCTCACTTGACAGTGAGCTCTGATCAGAGCGTGAAAAAAAAAAAAAGATTGAGCCAGCAACTGAATGATGATGATGAGATGAACCATGTTGATGAGTAAGCGTCTTGACCACCAACATCAACCCCTGACAGCTGAGTTCCGCATCCCCGCAGCACTACAACATTCCCGTCCCAGCGCTGGATTTAGCACGTCACGTTGCTTGAAGCATTTTATTTAGCCGGTAGACGACGGACGACGGTACCGACTTCTCGTGGCCTGGATTTGGCCTTCCCCAGGTTCCAGATGATCTCCCTTGGCCACCCGCTGCCGGCATGCCGATTCAGCCGCGCAGGAGGCATCAACCCAGCTTTAAAGTCTGGCAGTTGACTGGTTATCGTGCGGAGAAGTCCAGAGTTTCCAGTACCAAAGCTGGAAGAGCCGTCATATTGCACCAAACAGCCGCCCCCGTGCCCCCTGACGGACCCCGGTCATTGCAGGCGATCCCGGCGCATCACCAGCTCAATACCCGCAAAATCTCCCTTTGACCGGAACCCTCCGTTCCAGATTAAGCACTGGTGGCCTGGAAAAGAGCCTAAATGAGACTGCTCAATCAATGCCGTTCTCGCTGTGCTTTCCCCGGCTCACTTAGATTGCTCCATGATCGCACTTAACCCGATGCGAGTCCATCCGACCATCTCGCAACCCCCTTGAGCCCCTCACTGCCGGCCTGCTGCAGTGGTATTCAGCCCCTGGAACAAGCAAGGTTTTCCTGTTGCCGTGAAGCGAACTCCCGAATGGGATCTCGCCCGGCCGATTCTCCCATGTTTTCGCTCCGAAAACCCCACAAAGGAGCTTCTCCCGCGTGTTCTAATTCTCTGGATCGACGAGATTGGAGTGGTCCAAGTGGGCTCACTGTCGTCTGTTGAAGACTCAATCGAAACAAGCATATATAGACGAGCTCGAAGCCGGGTCTCTCCTGTGTTCTCCTGTTCTTCCCCAAGGCCTGGTGTCTCGATCTTTCGCTTCCGACTACTCTCAAGTTCAACATTCGCAATCGCTCAACATGCACTTCCTCGAGTCCGCCGTTACCGCCTTGCTGCTGGCTACCAGCGCTGTGGCCATTCCAATCGAGTCGCCCCTCGACTTGATCAAGCGCGCCCCCAGCGCTGGCGTCGTGATCCAGAAGTGCTCCAAGCCTGGCGTCCTCGCCCTCGCTTACGACGATGGCCCGTACCAGTACACCTCCCAGCTGGTCGACATCCTCAACAACGGCGGCGCTAAGGCCACTTTCTTCATGACGGGCACTCTTTACGGCTGCATCTACAACCAAAAGACCGCCGTCAAGAAGGCCTTCGACTCCGGCCACCAGATCGCCTCGCACACCTGGACGCACCCCTCCAACTTCGGCAGTCTGAGCTCCTCGCAGCTCACCACCGAGATGCAGAAGCTCGAGCAGGCCATGGTCAACATCATAGGCAAGAAGCCCGCCTACATGCGCCCGCCCTACCTGGCCACCGGCGGCTCCGTTCTCTCGACCATGGGATCTCTCGGTTACAAGGTCATCACGGATGATGTCGACAGCGGCGACTGGAACAACCAGACCCCTGCGCAGAGCGAGGCCAAGTTCACGGCCGCCGGCGCCAGCGGCAACGGACACATCCCTCTCATGCACGAGACCTACGCCACCACGGTGCAGACCCTGACGCCCTGGTTGATCAACTGGGCTAAGCAGAACAACCTCAAGCTGGTTACTGTTGGTAAGTGAGAAATAATCTACTGCATCGATGAATAGTACTGATGAGAATTTAAGCCGAGTGCCTTGACGACGCCAGCGGAGCGTACCAGTCCGGTTCTTTCACTGGCAACGGCGCGAGCTCTTGCTAAATACAAGTACGATTGATGCATTTGGCCAAATCACGAGGGCGGGTTAAAATTCTTGGACATACATGATTCCCTGTACATACGAATCTTGAGAAATTGATTGGTCTTGTGGCCTCTCTGACTCCTTCATACATTGGCATTCAATGGTGAAAACAGCCCGGTCGGACGCGCGGCTGCCAAACCGGTGCTCCATAACCAGGTCAAATAACGCAGCAAAAGTGAGAACTAATGAATAGGTACGCATTGCTTTGAGGATGTCGAAACCAGCTCGCGCCCCCCTTTGTTACTTTTATTGAATCCTGGGCTTTGCAAGCGCGAAGGATTTCGCGATCGGGTTTACTGGGGCACGAACATGCCCGTAAACCCGATCGGCGCCGGCTTTTCACTGAAGTAGCTCTTTTCCGCCCGACTTTTCGGCGAAAGCCAAGGCCGGAGCAGATCCGTCCCGTAGGATCGGTAATTATGGGGCCAGTCTCAATGAAGTTCCGATCATTGTGAACCGAGCAATGTCGAAGCCATGTTGCGGCGCCGTACTTGGTTAGATCGTGTGCGCCGACTCGCCAGGCCGCGCAACATATTTTAGATATCGAACTGGATGAATTGACTACTTATACGTTGATCCATAGTCCACGTTACATCTCGGTTTGAATTCTTGCTACGAATAATAAAATCATTTGTACGTACCTTTCATCTTTCAGCATCAATTGAACAACGTCATATCAGCCACTTTTTTTCAACCCTCAACACTGCAATCAACATGGCCGGACGCAACTTCAACCAACTCTTTCCACCTAAGCCAACATTTACAGAAGACGAGTTGCCAGACCAAAGTGGCAGAGTAAGCGCCCACCCACAATAGCCACAACTTTACTCCCTCAACTAACATCGCTAGGTCTTCTTCATCACCGGAGGAGTTTCCGGCATCGGCTTGGAACTCTGCAAGATCCTCTATGCCGCCAATGCAACAATTTACATTGCGACAAGATCCGCCTCTAAGATTGCCACAGCTATCAAGGAACTCGAATCACTTTACCCATCGAGTCAAGGACGTCTCGAGTCGCTAGTGCTCGACCTTTCGGATCTCACAACAATCAAGCCAGCAGCAGATTCTTTTCTCGCCAAGGAAACGAGACTTGATGTTCTTGTTCACAATGCAGGCGTCATGATGCCTCCCAAGAACAGCAGGAGCGCCCAAGGCCATGAATTGCAAATGGGTACAAACGCTCTGGGCCCCTTCCTCTTGACCAGATGCTTGCAAGAGAGATTGCGTGATACAACTGCGATGCAAGGAGTCGCTAAGGGCAGTGTGAGAGTTGTGTGGATCGCCAGCATGATTTCCCTGGGAGCCCCGAAAGGTGGCGTCGTTTGGAATGCTGCAAATGACGCACCAAAGGAGTTGGGCGACTCGATGGGTGATTACATGCAAAGTAAAGTGGGTGTGGTATTCTTGGCAAAAGAATTCGCAAATAAGACGGAGAATGGTGGTATCATCTCGGTGGTAAGTGGACGTCGCACCCTTTCGAGCAAGGTCTTGCGACTCACGATACACAGAGCGTCAACCCAGGTCTTGTAAAGACAGAGCTGCAGAGACATGCACCAGCTGCAATGGGCAAAATCATGGTACGTATCAGAGCACATGAACATCAAGAGTCCTTATCTCACGCCGACCTACGTAGGGCGTCGTTTTCAAGCCGTCAAAGTTCGGGGCTTACAGCGAGCTCTTCGCAGCTTGCTCCCCCAAGGTGACGAATGAAAAGAACGGGTCATACATCGTTCCATGGGGCCGTTTTGGGTGTATCCCAGATGATATTTCCGATGGGTTTCAATCATCTCCAAGCAGCGAAAGTTCATTGGCAAGGAAGTTTTGGGACTGGTGTGAGGCAGAAACCATGCTGTATGGTCTTTGAGCAAGATATTCACGTGCAGCGTTAAACATCCATCGATCAGCTGCGCTTCGTTGGTAAAAAGGCATACTCCAAAGCCCATGTCGATTAACTTTCATTGGGAAGATGGCTCCCTTATCTAAATGATCACGCCATCGACATTATGATATTCACGACCCAGCTACGTGAGAACTGTTTGCATGGGAGTTTTGATATCAGACTTTGAGGCCTACAATGTAGCGAGGAGGAAACTTTGTTTGTCCGAAATGCATCCGCAAGGTCATTGTAAACCCTTTCCCTTTGTACCCTTGGAACTCTAAAGAGAAAGTCTGGAAGGCCTCCTGCAGACACTTGACATTGTTGGCACCGCAAGGTTCCATGCAACGCGTGGATGGATTCGGACAACAGGGTGTCCAAGCCAAAATGAACCTGATGGATTTCTCCTCAACTTTTGAACCAAATACGATTGCAGCGCAGTCCCCTCAGGCCGTTCGTCTATTCAACAACCAACCTCTCGATAGTATTATCACTGTTAACACTCACATACCGTCAGAACATCACCAAAACCAGCATCAAAATGGCTTTTGAGAACTTAGCGAATAGCGAGACAACGCCGGATGCGATTGCTCTCTATCTATTCCATCACATTTTCCTTCCATCTCGTCTTCCTCAGCAGAGCGACTTCTCTCCTCACAACGAGCTTGCTCTGCTCACGCTCGTATGCCAGTCTCTGTCTGAGTTCAAACGCCATCTTGGACCTGAGATTGCGCGTTCTGTTGAGATAGCCAGTGTCGCCATGCAACACATGCTTCAGGTTCACACGCCGCTTCACGATGCCATAGCTATTGATGAGCAATCCCTTCACAAAATTCTCTCCACTCTACCAGAGCCAGGTGAGTGTCTCGGAAATCGAGCAGCGAGCTGAAACTGATTGTCATTTAGAGTCGATTGCCCTATACGTCAAGCAGCAGAATGCCGGCATGCTCATTACCAGTGCGAGAGATGCGTTCCAGTTTGAGACTTTCGAACTTTCCCTACCAATGTTGCTGTAACCGGGACAATTGGGAGACTTCGAAGAAGCTTTCCGGGAAGAGGCGTTACGGTTGGCGTAGCTCGAGTCCTCGAGCCCGGCTTTCTCGAGACTCTTGTTGCTACCTTGGCAAAAATGAGCACCCAGGCCGCACCAGGCACTCTACCTCAGGTCAGGAAGGCTGATCAGCTACATGACGAGACTCGAGACACAGCGCATCCGAAGATGATTACAGAATTATTACACAGTTTCCTATTGGTTCCCGGAGAATCTCTCCAGGAAGACAGAATTTGGAAGAACACGAGGGATGAGGTGTTATGGAAGGATTGCCTTCATCCATGGCGTCGATCTCCCATGTGGCTTCTAATCCGCGTCGTTCTACAGCTCATCTTTCACCGAGGCTCCAGAGAGGGCGCCCAACCATACTTCAACCTGTACAAAGTTTTCATGGTTTCTTTCATGGCAGAGCTTCTTCATAAATCCTCACAAACGGGCCTTCACTCTGATGCACTGTATCAGATGACGGCGAAACTTGCCAGAAGACTGAAGAAAATGGGCTCGACGGTCAATACCAATGCGTTGGATGTGGTTCGTCGGCGTATGTGCTCGGCCAATGAACTTCTCATGCAGAGGTGGTCAGCGACACAACAGAGCAGCTCCCGAGATCTCACTCACGACCTGTCGCAGCTAGACACTTTCGACATCGCCAATGACACAATGCTAAGACTTCCACGGCTTGATGCCTTCCTCCATTCAGTCACGAACCGGACCAAATTGTCTTCTGGGCGCGAGTTTTCTCCAACTTGGACCTTGAACTACTACGCACCGGATATATTGCCTCCTTTGGACGGCCTGCAATTTCAATTGATTGATAAAAAGTATCGATTTTTCAATCTCATGGCTTTCGAGTCCTGGATTGCGGTTAATCTCAACGACTGGCTGCGGAATCAACTTGATCAGGACGCCTTAATGATTTGTTCACAGTTGCGGAATATTATGGAAATCTACCACAGCGCGGCCAGCAGCTCATACAAAGGAAATCCGGAACTGACATCGACTATGATACTTACCAATCTCGAAATTTGGATCGCCTGCGACAAGGCAGCCACGAGGGCTCATCCTATGCTATTGGACTACGACCCCAAGATCCCAATCGGTATGTTTCAGAATCTGCTTTTGCCCTCCAGGAAAGACATGCAAAGGTTACTCGAGGCAGAGAACTATCTCGAGAGTCGGCTGCGGGGTTGCAAGCCTCAGTTCTCCAAGTCAAATATTTACGCGGCCTTCGGGGAGGGCACATGCTTCGCAGTTCGGACATTCGATCAGTCAGAGACGCACCGAGAGTCATGCCGGAAGATTGAGGCGCACGCAACAAAAGAAAGAGAAAAAGAACGCCGACAGTTCGCAACTAAGAAGACACACACAGTACGACAACCTCATGCAACGGTACCGGGTCAATTCCTGCAATGACACGCAATGTTTCGACAACCACTCAAGACGGCACTACTACGCACACGTCGCTAAGCAATGCAAGAGGTGTTTATACAAAACCCAAGCTGAAAGCATAACAATTGCTATCCATGAGTGGCCACTGCCATCAGATGTATTGGCCAAGAAGTCAACGGTTTTTGAACTCGCCCTACCCCAGTCTTTTGGACACTGGAGAGAGGCTAGTATGTTCTTTCTCTTCGACGTACTCAAAACCGAGTATTCCCATCAACGAAAGTCTAATTCTGGCTACTCCCTTGACCTCCAAAGTTACGATGGGCTCAGGCAATTCTTTCGTAGCGAGGCCAGGCCCCAAAGACTCCGCCTGATTTCTAACACCAAACCCAACGCCGTGACACACCGCAAGGAAAAAGCAGTGGGTGTAATCGCCGAATCCGATATCCTTCTTAGGAACGGATTGCATTATGCGTACTCCGATCACAAAGCGTCTTCCTACGCGGGCTCAATGGAGCTTCCCGACATCACAAGACATAAGTGCACGTACAAGCTTTCCAGCACTGCTTCGCCCTTGCAAGACTTCCTTTTCCGACCCGATCGGAACCCGAGTGGCCCCTCTCCAAACACCGTCATCTCCTCACAGAGCCAGTGCCCAGACGACATGTCGCTGGACGAATACAAAGCGCTCGCTTCGATACCGCTTGGATTCAGAATCGCTTGGCAGAACATTTTACTCCAACTTTTCGCACCGACCATTGACTTCAAAAAATGGGACGTTAGCTTGATCATTCATCAATGCATTTATCAAGCAGGACCGCGTGGAACTTCTGATTTGAGAGAGGCGCATATCATTGTTGAAGAAGATGACTTCTCAAGTAAGATGTTGCAAGGCCTCACAGAGTCCACAAACCGTTGCGAGAAGAACTGGCAATGTTCGGCAGCTTTGGCTACATTCATAGCTCTGGCACGTCGCTTGCTTACTGTCACCAAGTCAATAGACATTCAAAACCAATGTCTTGTCTACTTGTACACGGCGAGAAAGGTAGCCTTCACGTGGGCGACCTTTCTACGGGAGAAGGCACGGAACATACATGACGATACGAACAAGATCAGATTTCAGCAAAGGGCAATGGAATCATTCTTGATATGTTCCGATACTTTCGCAGTCGATGAAGCATTCCAGCGCACCATGCTAGCAACTGACGAAAATGCATCGATCTTTCTGCAATGCTCCATCGGCATTCAGGAGTTCTCCGATTCTTTCCTGTACTCCCTTCAGACGCCAGTCCAGTACCTCTACCGCCGGTGGCAGAAAGCATGCTACAGTTGTCATCGCTACTTGTCTCAGAGATTCACCGGTCAGAGTAGCAATGCAATTGATCACGCCGTCGAGGAGTCCTGGGCTGCCTACCAGCCTGCCAGCAGCTGGAAAGCCGTCTCAAACAATCTGAGTTACTGGCTCTCTACTTCCACGGCACTAGGTCAGATTGTGCACTTTTGCCTCCTGACTGGCGATCTTCTTGTCGACGGTGTTCCCCTGGATCATTTGCCAAAACACTAGTTGAACCATCTTACATACAAACGGCTTTTTGGACGGCTATCTCTCGAAATCGTACCTACTGCTGTCCCAGGTATGGAGTTTTCATCGAAGGCTGTGTTTCGCGACCACAATGTTCACTTACATCTTGATCGCACAGCTGAACCTCCTGAGGCCGATCTTCTTGTTCATGCTATCAAAGGCGACGGGCATTTTGATCTGGTTCCTTCACGTCATTTGCGTGGAAGTTTTCCAATATCTTTTGTCGATGACTATTCTCAATGGTACAACCACGAGGACCAGTCCATTGAGTTTTGTCATAGGAACAATCCTTGGCATCGATCGCAGTCGAATTGGCGATTGAGACGACACCAACTTGGTGAGAATACATTCTGGAAGCTTCCCAACGAAGACAGTTCACTGATTGACGTCAATGGAAAGTTTTCAAGACTCATTTCCAGGGTTCTAGAGCCTCTTGAGGACCGATTTTGGATTCATCCGACTCTTAATCATCTCAACGCGTCATTCTGATTCAGCTTCCATGTTTGGGACTTGACTTCAGCCTACAGCCAGGATCCACGACCATGATGTCAAAGCAGTATCGAGGCATGTGCATCGACCCGTGTCAGTCAATTGGTACTTTGGTACGACTGAAAAGTCAACTGGTCTTGAAAGAACATCGTCAACGAGGTTCTTCACTGTCTCCTTCGCGTAAGGTGCTGATCCTTGAAGGCGAGGCATCGCACCGCGCAACGGAAGATCATCTCGAGGTTGACATCAAAAAATTGACTAAGCAAAGGGTTCAAACATACGATGTCGATGATCGACTGGGCAGACTCATCGGAAATGAGAGTTGCCAGAGCAAGCTATTTTTGTGTTTCCTTCATGCACTTACTTCCTTCTGCATTCCAGACCCGCTGACGAAGCGGACTGGTACTGAAGAGGCGTTGGCAATTCTGAGCTCTGCATCTGTGAAGTCTTCTGACATATTGACGCAGGAGAACATTGATATGCTGTGCATCATTGCACGCCTGGCTCCTGGACGGACGTACTATCCTTCCAATGAGCGGGTCATGCAGGCAGTGGATTGGCAGACAGGGCTTAGTTCACTATCACAGCATGGATTCTTTCTCGAGTACGTCCGAGAAATACTCAATATTGCAGAAAGGGCCAAGTTCTTCCATCCACGTTCTTACATCGAACCTCCGACTGCGAGCTATATCAGACAAGTGTCACCCGAATTACTTAGTCACGACAATGCTCGGTCAGCAACGTTTCGCTTGTCGGAATTCGGTGCGGAAAGACACACTACCGAGACGGACGTTGTGTATGAGGCTCGAGACCGAACCTCGACAACCAAGTTCTCGAAGTCTTTCTCAGTCGCTAAAACTGTGTTTTTCGGTCAATCAGTGCTGGTTGAGCCGCTTCACTCGTCGATGGGAGAGCGTCTTTGGCATTACCTAGCCAAAGGGCCATCGGTTGATGCTCGTACAACAAAGTCTTCGTTAGTGACGACTGGTATTAAGTACGATGCCGGCACTCTCAAGAAGTCTTCTGATTTCATCACCGAGCACTGGCTTGCTTTGCATAAAACCGTACTACCTACTATATGCAAATTCAAGCTAATGATATGGCTGGCGACTTTGGCCTACTCCGACAACGCGGATATGGATGTAATTCAAACTTTGGCATCATTTCAGACCACATCAGAGATTGCTCAAGTTGTGGTCCCAAAGATTGAGTGTCCGAAATTTGTACTGTCAGCAGGCGCCTCCTTCGACACTGATGAGGTGGAGCTTTGCATAGGAGCAGAGTTCGTGCCCTTCGAACAATGTCCGGAGGCCCACTGGAGTCAGGAAAGATACGAGTCTTACACAGATTTTGACGCTCGAAGGACGACCAGCGTGGCAAGCAATCGAATTGCAGCTGTCAGGAGTCTTCGGGCGTGCGTTGAACGTCAGTGGCCATGCAAATCACCCAAATTGCCCCTCAACGGCGAACATCGCTCTACGTGGAAGACATACATCCAACTCGAAAATCTTACCTTGAAGCTTGACAGCCTTTTCGAAAGGTGGTACGACAATTTGCAGTTCCGAAAGTATCTCGATAGGATCGCGTCAAGATTGCCATCTGTCATAGTTCCACCTGAACTTCCAAACCCACTTTTGGCAACACCAACATGGAACCTGTGCAGAGAGCAGGGGTTCGTGGCCGCCAGTGACATCTTTCGGAACGCACAACCTCCATCACCCGTCAAAGAGCATCCCCAATTCAAGTGGGGTAGTTGCAGCAGACCGTTGAAGCGGCAGTATCGGCTGTCGAAGCTGATTCAGCGCTTGAAAGACAAAGCTCAGGGGTCGTACGAGCAACAGTATGTGAAAGATCTTCATTCAAGCTTGCAGGCTATGCAGCGGGGAGACCAGAAGACCGGCCAGATCGCTATCCATGGAACGCCGAGGAAGGAGGACTTCGTTGAGTATCTCCAAGCGTGCCGGGAAGATGTGCATCGCCGTCACTGCAGAATTCTCGAAGCTGTTTTCAGCCTCGGTGCTGGTCAGGAGGGCTTCCCCTCCCAACAGCATAACTTCTTCCAAATGCCGCGAATCAACCCTGTCTTCATACTTCAAAGGCTGAACAAGGATAACTTGGGAAGCAGTCTGAAAGCATGGGAGGAATTCATTGCTGACTACGGCGTTTCTATCACACACCTACAGCGGGCGGAGCGGATGTTTAACAGCTGGGGCGATGTCGCCGCCTTGACAAATGAATTGCGAAACTTAGGCCACACCAACTGGGATCCTCTGGTCTATCCTGACACTCTTCTTTTAGAGATTGACAGCGGTATAATGGTTCGCGAAGTTCAACAAGACATTGCGGACAAGATGAGGCATCCTGCTACAGGCAGGAACGCCGTTCTGCAGCTCAACATGGGCGAAGGAAAATCATCCGTTATTTTACCAATGGTTGCATCTTCCGAAGCAGACGGCTCCCGGATCGTTTGCGCCACTGTAGCAAAGCCGCAGCCCAAGCAGATGCAGCAGATGCTGATCTCTAAGCTTGGTGGCTTGTGTAATCGCCGCATTTTCTACATGCCTTTTTCCCGAGATGTTCGAGTCGGTACGGCCGAAGCAAACACTATCAATTCCATTCTTCGGGAATGCATGGCGTCTGGTGGTGTGCTGTTACTCTAGCCTCCACACATTTTATCCCTGCAGCTAATGTGCGTCGAATCCGCAATCGCGGAAAAGAAGGATATCAGCCGCCTGCTGCTCCAAACCAAAGACCTTTTGGATAAGCATTCTCGGATCATTGTCGATGAAAGTGACGAAAACTTCAGTGTCAAATTTGAATTGGTCTACACCATGGGTATCCAGCAGTCAATCGAGCACAGCGCAGATCGCTGGGTCTGTGTCCACCATGTTCTGGATGTCATAAGGAAGCTGCTTCCAGAATCGCGAGAGGATGACTTCACCTCTATAGAAATCAACTCTTGGCCACAAGGTGGTTTCCCTAGATTGCGTATTCTGAACGAAGACGCACGAAATCGACTATTCCATGGCGTCGCACGGCGACTGAGCAGAGACGGCTCAACAGGTCTGCCCATGACGAAACAGCCAGCCGGCGTTCGCGAAGCTGTGTTCTGTTACATCACAAAGCTCAAGCTCACTGAATCAGAAGTGGATTCCATTGAACAATCCGGACTGTGGGACTCACCTACGAAGGAAACGCTTCTCCTTCTGAGGGGGCTATTTGCTCAGGGAGTCCTCAACTTTGTGTTTTCTCAGAAAAGATGGCGAGTCGACTATGGTCCAGATGAGACGAGGAATCCCGAAACGCGGCTGGCAGTACCCTACCGGGCCATGGACAGCCCGGCCGCTCGATCGGAGTTCAGTCACCCCGAGGTCATCATAACTCTGACGTCTTTGAGTTATTACTACGAGGGCTTGAAGAATGACGATATTTTTCTCAGCTTTCATCATCTGGTGCGCTCTGATCAGTCTGACATGGAGTACGACGTATGGGTTGCTGATAGCAACGGATTGCCGCTGGCCTTTCATCAACTCTCCGGTGTCAACTTGGAAGACTATCAGCTGTGCACCGAAGTTCTCTTTCCATGTTTGCGATACGCCAAGAGCGTCATAGACTACTTCCTCGCACATATTGTGTTCCCCAAAGAGCTGAAAGAGTTTCCGCACAAACTATCGGCCTCAGGTTGGGACATCGGAGAAGTGAAGCCGCATCCTACCACTGGATTCAGTGGCACCAACGACTCCCGAGCATTTCTACCGCTTACGGTATCTCAGCTTGATGATCCCACACAGCAGCACACCAATGCTTTGGTTTTGGAGTATCTCCTTCAAGACGAGAATTCTGTGTCGTTGATGCCAACTCGGCAAGATGTGACGCAGTCCGACGCTGAGGCACTGTTAGGGATGGTTACCAAGTTAGACCCTCAAGTTCGCGTCATTCTCGACGTTGGCGCGCAGGTGTTGGAACTTGACAAAATTGGCGTTGCCAAGCGTTGGCTTGAGA
This sequence comes from Colletotrichum chrysophilum, assembly GCF_026319265.1. NCBI lineage: Eukaryota > Fungi > Ascomycota > Sordariomycetes > Glomerellales > Glomerellaceae > Colletotrichum > Colletotrichum chrysophilum. The sequence goes on along the minus strand of NW_026517387.1, from coordinate 35,507 downwards.
TGACAAAGGACGACGAGCACACGCAAGCTGTTGTTTTCTGCGACGAGCATGACAATATTTGCGTCATAGATCGACGTCACCAAGTGCAGATATTCCATACGTCGGCTTTTGCAAGTCAGCCTGATGTCTGTCTCGTATTTCTCGATGAAGCGCACACCAGAGGTACCGACCTCAAGCTACCAGAGAACTATCGAGCGGCAGTCACTCTCGGTGCGAGCCTGACGAAAGACAGGTTGGTTCAAGGTAACCCTACCCCTGGACTTCATAAAATTAAAATACGAACCATTAGCTAATACTGTGACAATAGCCTGCATGCGAATGCGAAAACTGGGAAAGGGCCAGTCTGTAGTCTTCTGTGTCCCCAATGAAATACAGCAGAAAATATCAGCACAATCTCATACTCGAGAGACCACGAACATTGATGTTTGCGACATACTTGAGTGGGCCATTTCCGAGACTTTCGTAGATCTCAGTCGTGGCATTTGGCTGTGGGCAAACCAGGGCAGACGTCATCAACGCCATAAACGATTATGGGAGGAGGCATCTGTCGATGGCGCGACCAGCTTGGATGCAGCTCACGCCGAGAAATTTCTGGAGGAAGAGGCTCAAAGTTTGGAGTCGCGATATCGACCCGCCCAGAACAACAGCGAAGAGCTCGTCCACCTATCAGATCACACGGAAGGCGATCTCATCACCGAGCGGGTTCTCAGTTTTGGAGGACGCAATTCCAACTCGTCCACCTTTCGGGAGGAACAGGAGCGTGAGCTTTTCCCCCGAAGTCGAGCAAGAGCGGGAGATCCAAAGGCCGCCCCCCGTGCAACCACAGCAACACTCTATCCACCCAGACGTCAGAGCTCTCATTTCTGATGGTACCTTTACATCTGATTCAAAGGCCTGGGTTCCAGCTTTCATGTCTCTGAGCAATACGAGTGCATCGGCTCACTTCGCCGTTGGAAATTTCCCTCGGAGGATAATGGTCACAAATGACTTTGTGAAGACGATCATCCCCAAATTGCCCTCCTGTCAGCGCTATGTATCTGATCTATTTCAAAGATCCGTGCAGTGGATTCTTACAACAATTCCCAGAGAAAAGTCTACGAAGGGTGGGATTGATGTTGCTATCATCGTCAGCCCCTACGAAGCGCAAGAGCTTCTCCCCGAAATCAAACGGTCATGGTTCGTGCGGCTGCATCTTTATGCTCCGCGTCCAAACATGAGCTTTAGTCCGCTTGACAAGCTATATCTTTACACTGTCCCTCGGCGAAAGTGGACCGGGTATCTCCCCCAACCGAGCACGACAGAGTTGAATCTTTTCTCTGGCCAATTATACTTTAAGTCTTGCGAGGAGTATGCCAGTGCTTGCGAATTTCTTGGACTCACGCCTGGCTCTGCAGACGATGATGCAGCGGACGCAAATATGTGCGACACTGGTCTCATTCAATTCATACGGATTCTGATGATGAAGATCAGGCGCAATTGCGAGTCTATTGACAAAACACACGTGGGGCGGGTCTTAGATTATAGGTCTCTTGGTCCTAGACTTTGAGAAGTTATCTTGAGGTGGACCACGCAAGACTTGATATGAATGTGGAGTTCGGTTTTGAATGTTTGTTGGGGGTGTCTTCTGAATGGCAACGTCTGATGATACTCACTCGGTATCGCGTTGTAGTTGATATATACGTAAGCATGCATACTGCATTGTAGGATTCGTACACGTTAACGGAAAGTTTGAATTCAAAAGTACCGCATCGTGCCGCATTCCTGTCGCGATCTCAGTGGTGGGATCGCATCCCTTGACGCGGTCATCCTTTCGCGGCCCAACTATCCAATCAGAGTATGGAGACCGCAGTTGATTGCTAAGCGTATCTGACCACTTGTTGACGCCACAACCCCTGTTCTCGGCCTTCGGGGCGCTGAGAAGCTCGACGAAACTTACCAAATTGGGTAGTCGCTAAGTGTTTTGGTGGTCGCTGTCGATTTCCACTGCACAAGCATATTAATTTTTGATGTGCTTGGCTCTGCAGAATGCTTTGAAATGATTTCTTCATCATCCATGGTGGAAGTCGCTCGCGAGAAGCGAAATGCCGAACAGGATGGAAGTCCATCTATATATATTCAGCTGGTATAGTCCACTAAAATGACATCAGACTCACAACTCCACAGCAAACCCATCAGAACATCTACCTTTGTTCCTACAGCTTCTCCTACTGCCCAAATTACCTCATCACGACTACAAATCAGTATAACAACTTCTGACTCCTAAGTTCTCGACATGTCGAGCCAATCTATCAACCAAAAGTCCATACTTGTCACCGGCGCAACCGGTAAACAAGGTGGCGCTGTCATCTCAGCTCTCCTGGAGGCTGGTGCTGGAGATACGCACACCATCCTTGCTGTCACACGCAACCCCGCCGCAGCATCAGCAAAAGCTCTCGAAGCGCAGGGAGTTAAAGTCTTCAAGGGTGATCTCAACGACGTTCCAGCCATCTTCGCCTCAGCAAAGTCAGCATTGGGCGGCTCAACGGCAGAAATCTGGGGCGTGTACAGCGTGCAAGTGAGTACAGTCTGGAGACTTCATGCCGAGCAGAACAGATGCTAACTAGTGTTCCCACAGACGGCCATAGGTCAAGGTGCCTCAGCAGAGTCCGAAGAGAGGCAAGGAAAGGCTCTGATTGACGAAGCTCTCGCCAATAATGTCAAGCACTTTGTCTACTCGTCAATAGACCGCGGAGGTGATTCATCTTACGACAACGTCTTTCCCCAGGTCCAGCACTTCAAGAGTAAATACAACATCGAACACTACCTCGTCGAAAAGGCGAAGAATCAGATGACCTGGACTATTCTTAGACCCGTCGCCTTCATGGACAACATGACACCGGGCATGGAGACCAAAATCATGGCAACCTCATGGAGGGTTGCGGTGAAGGAAAAGCCGCTTCAACTCGTTGCGGTCAAGGATGTCGGTTACTTTGCGGCACAATCATTTCTTCGCCCCCAAGTCTTTGCCAGCAAGGAGGTTCCCATTGCAGGCGATGAGCTTACTCTCGACGAGGCGAATGCAGTATTCAAGAGAAAAATCGGCACGGAGATCCCTGAAACGTTCCAATTCCTTGTGAGGTTCCTTCACTGGATGATCGCGGACTTCGGAGCCATGTACAGATGGTTCTATACTGACGGGTTTCGCGTCAACATCGCCTCAGTGAAGAGACAGCACAGTGGATTACTAAACTTCGAGGAGTGGTTGGAGAGAGAGAGCAAGTTCACACAAAAGTAGAGCATCTGAAGGCGCTGGATTCCTGATTCGCAACAAAACGGAACTGTAATAGGGATAGTGATGGGATTTGGCTGTGTTTGGACAGTGGCTGCTTCACTTAGAACGCTTGCATTTGTAGAATTGATTTATCTGTATTCCTTCGACGCAACGTATTCATGCATCTGATCCTTGAAACGATCAACTATCTGTGTTGATGTGGGTATCCGCAAAAGACTTGCTATATCGGGACGAACTTCTGCAGTTCAAGGACATTTTTCCACGTCGTAGTCCCATCTATCGTACATCCTCCACACCGTGTTCGACTGAGACCATCTTTTAGATGCGATTCGCCGTAGACCACCGGGCAGCCGGAGCGGTCAGGTAGCTCTCGACCTCAACGACTGGCATCGCCCCAAGGGTAGAAGAGCTGGCTTGGGAGTCGAAAGAACGCCGGTTATCATTGCGCTCGGCCATCACGCGCTTCGAGGCCTTGGATGCGGGCGAGATGGAGGAAGAAAAGCGACGGTTCGAGCTGGGAGATTCTCGTTAGTGTCTTGCATAGTGTGAGGTGTTGAGGATCTTGATATAGTTGACATACTTGAAGGCCATTATGACTGATCTTTGGAAAATTCTGGTCTCTCTTGAAAATGATATGGTTTGTGTTCTTCTTGGTCTTGGTTGTTGTGTTGTTGTGGGATCAGGAAATATGCATGACTTGAGTTAACAGGAATTCAGGAGGATTTAAATAACTTCTTCATCCGCCCAGAAGCTAATGATGGTTGTAAAACGCGCCCACGTCATTTACAGCCACAATTAGACTATCACGAGAATCATTTTCCAACTTCAAACTTCATTCATTTGGTTCCGAGAGCCAGCTGACCGAAGATCCCAACATCGCCATCACCGACGACTCCCATACTCAGCATCGCCTCCTAAGGCAACTAAGCGAGGCCCAATGAGCGGCTGCAGGCGTCATACGCCACCTCTGATGACGCTGTGGACGCAGTCTTTACTTCGCGTAGGCGGTGGGCTCATTAACATTCACTTTACCCTGTGCGGCGCAGTCCAATGGTGGTAACGCCCACAATCACCCGGATCGACAAACCCTGGACTGACTTGGACCCTTCTTGCATCACTACGCAGATCGATACCAGGCCTACGTTTGCTCACTTTCAAACGCACGTTACTACTGCCTCATCAGGCACGGGTGTCAGAGATTTGGGGCGATCGCTGCTGCTGCTGCTGGAAGGCGATGTATTCGGGCAACATCAGACGAGCGATTTGCCGCCCCATGAAGGTCTCGCAACAGCCCAAGACTTATGGTCCAGCCGATCACTTCCAAATCGACGTGCAACGATGATGCTATCGAAGAAGGCTCTGGGCTTGATGCACATCAGACATTGCATTTGTCTGAATCTTTGGTTGCGTGAGCATCAAGGTCGGATACCGCAGAAAATCATTTCAAAGCATGAAATTCAACGTGACCTGTGTGTAGTGACCCTACCTTTTAGTAGCGCCATATCTGTCTGGGGCTGATGTCTAGAACTGGCCGACTTACATGCCTACGCTTTCGGTGCCGTCTTTGATCATGGAAAATAACGCATGTTCGACCAAAACGTGATTCTGTAGGTCCATTTTCATGACCATCACTCCCTAGCACTTCCGTGAGACACGCCACTGCCACCCGTGCCAGGTTTCATATGATATTGACTTCTTCCTACATGATCAGCCACTGAAGTCCGGTGGTATCTGCGTCATACAACTTCCGTTTCTTCCGATATTCGATTAGCCAAGACTTTAGGCGAAAGAAAGAAAACTCACGACACGATTGGCATTTTAATCGCCTAGGCGGGGGCAACTGGGACTCAGACCTAGCCTCGGTGGCGCACATCACGCCAGGTAGTGCAGGGCACAGCGCTCTGCAGAACCTTTGGGTTGGTAGAATAGCAAGATAAATTCTCGAAGCGATTGGGACAATACTCTGTTCAGTGCACTCTTGGCTGCCTTTTGAAGCTCTGTCCACCAGGTTACGCGACGTTAATATCACGCCGATGATGAACTAGGAGCGGGTCTTGAACACCGGAAGCTGCCGGCCTGTAAGCAGCGCAGTCCGTCCTTCGATAACAAGACGAGATATGAGAATTTTCTAAAAATGGGCTTTCTTTATGTGTTCTGGACTTCATTTCGAAATGGTCGTCATAAATTCTCCTTTGAATAGCATTATTCTCAAATTAAAGTTGGATCGTGGATATGCAAACCGGAACGCTAGCCTCTTCAGGCGATTCCGGTGGAGGCTCTGGAGCCAGGGTTGAACTGTTCGAGCAGTTCACGACTCGATTCAATGTCACTCACCATCACACAATATCTTGGATATCATATTCAGCAGTCAATATTTCGGATATGGCCGTTGAGGCTAGGGGTGGTTGCCACGTTATCATGGCTACCCGTGAAACAAAACGAAGATTCCAGCTGATGTTATGGAAATGCTCAACAGCACTGGATGTATAAAGACGTCGTTGCTTGCTGCCTTTCCGACTAACTCACGTCTCTCCAAAACACTTCATGCTCAGTCTTAAAATCTTATAAGCCAGCCAAGATGGCACGTCATTCTTTCTATTTTCTTTTACTCGGCATCTTGCCCATCTTCTGTGCAGACGTTGTATCCATTCCTTACGAACTGACGTATCTCCTCCCCGGTACTTTTGAAGGAAGTATATTTGGTGCCTTTGTAGATGGAAACTCGACTTCGGACGACACCAACACTATTTTCGCCGCTGCCAAGAAGGCACCATTCATCTCCTACGACGACGAATTCCTTACCCTCCTTGGACCAAACCCGGAGCCGACGCTCATTGACCAGCGCGAGGAGAACTTTGCTGGCGAGGCTGGAGTTTGGGTGAGCGAGTGCAACGAGGTTTGGTATACGACGTGGATCAACGATGGCCCGACTCGTGTCGAGATCCTGAATCTGACTGACGGCACTATCCGCAATCTGACCACGTCGGAGCCCCTTGAGAACCCTAACGGCGGTTACTACCATCAAGGCCGCGTGTACTTCACCAGCCTTCGTGATGACACCCGCAGCTGGCCTGGCGGTGTCTTCGCCGTAGACGTCGAGACGGGCGAAGTTGAGTGGATCTTGAACTCATACTTCGGCCTCAAGTTCGACGCCGTTGACGATGTGGCATGGGCCACGCAGCCTGGTACAAACAAGTCGTACATGTACATCACCATTCTTCCTTCCGCCGACAGCGTCGTCAGCAACGACACAGTCCCTCAAGGCCTGTGGCGCTTCGACCCCCAGGCTAAGACGCTGCTCCCGGCCATCAGCAGGACCGACTACCCGATTGCCAACGGCGTGCGGGTTTCCAAAGACCAGAAGAAGCTTTGGATCACCGACTTTGGCGGCGAGGAGAGGAGCCGTATTTGGGGGCAGCCTGCCAAGGTGGGCGCGCCTGCCATCTACAGTTACGATTTTGACGAGAACATGTGGCCTGTTAACAAGCGCATTTTCGGTGTTGCGAGAATGCAAGCTCCTGATGGGATTCGGATCGACGACAAAGGAAGGGTCTGGACCGGCGAAGGTGAAGGAGTTGTGGTACGGTCTGCAGAGGGCAAAGTCATTGGCGTGTTCAACGCGTACTACTTTACGAGGGACCCAGTCTCTACGGCAATTGTGCAGTTTGAGTTGGCCGGGTACACTCTGGTCATCTTGGGTATGGATAAGCTTTGGACAGTGAAACTTGCGGAGGTCGTGAATAGCGCGCCCTGAGGGGCCTCGGGCTGGTGAAGTTGTTGGTGCTGGAGCTACGTGTGAGATTGCGAGGTGTAGTACCCAGCTTCAACGATAAACTACAGTTTACTTGACGATGAGGATTGTTAGGATCACGCTAGAATCGGAGGTACACGCTCCACGCAGGTAGAATGAGAAGTTTTCTCTCCGCGTTTCGGTCTATTAAAGCATCCGCTTACCCGATGTCTTCCCCCGCATGAAAGAGAAAACGCCTAACTGGTTCCGCAACTGACCTGCAGTCCCTTGCTCTGAGGCAGTCGTACTTACTTGGGGCAAGTACTTGTTTACGCTCATTACTTCTATGTACATTTGCGCTCGGACGATGGCTTCATTTCAAGATAATCTGCTGTAGAACTCATGGGCATGATTTTCCGGATCAACCATTCGAAGATGCTTGCTATGACGTCCTCGTTCTTCTTGCCAGGAGTTCGAGATGTTAAGAGCGAATACTAACAAGTGCAGAGAGTAGTGACGCAAATACGTTCAAGATCATATCCGATACAGGTACGGCTTTAGGATCTTGGCCCGAGCAAGTCGGCTTTCGAGCCACCAACAAGGCTACAGACTGGAACCATATCGAGGGGCATCAGGAACGCCCGGACATATTCTGACAAGCAAACCCAGTCTAAGCTCCATGTTAGTTCGATGAGGATTTATAGTACAGAGGATAACCCCACGGGGCCTTGACGAGTCTAGGTCCAGCCAAGCCCGCCAAGCTATGGGCATGTTGCGGTGTCGAAGAATCGGAAATTGCTAGAACCCAGCATCCAGTTTTCTTCGTTCCAAGAATCTGGGCGACAATTTTTGACGTGCATGAACTTCATGTAGAACGATCCTGCTGTGACCCCCAAACAGCCGAGGCGCGTCTTTTGGTAGCTGTTTTACAGACCGTTGGTCAAGCAATGTTTAATGCTGTCAGCGAAATCTCCGAAACACGTCATAATCGCCGTCGAGTAAGCGGCCACGTGAGCTGGTGTTTGCGAGAACGAGACAGTAGATGTTGAGAGTTGATGTCGGCTCGGGAAGGGTAGGAAATTTCGAAACGACCAAATCACGTCACGGTCGATAAACTCCGCAAGACTCCGCGCCTTAAAGAGCGTCTTTCGTCGGTCTTATTCCCGGAACAGGGAACCCCCGCCGGGATATGTGTCCGTAACAGGACAAGCTCGCCTAGTCGGTGAGAACTTCATTGGACGATTTTCCCCACGTTGCCTCCCCATACCAGTCCCACATTCCTGCGGAGAAAGGACGCTGAAAATGCTAGGATGGGCAGCTTTCTTTTCCAACGCGGGCCAGGCTCGTGCAGCAACGCCGCAGCTTAGATACGGGATAACGGATCTCGCGCGGCACCTGAGGCGAATCAACGCCAAGGCAGCGGGGCGCTCCGGTGAAGACATCGGTCCTATTCTGCGTCTAAAGAGATACCCCAATCGTGCGAGCATTTTCCAAACAAGAGGGATTGCGGGATCCCCTCGGGGAAACGCCTTGGAAACTGGGGATTTCGAACACGAAAGGTACTTGGGATTACCACCTTCGGGGCCCTCCAGGACTCCATGTGACCACCAGGACCCGGCTTTCGGGGACTGGAGCGAATGGAGCAAATGGAGCTGCTCATCACCCTTGGGTCTTTGCTCGTCTTGCCCCGGGATGCAGGGTGACGTTCCCCGCGCACGCGAACGCGAAGCGGCGACGGCGAGCGGTCTCTGTGGTCTCTTGCGCACTCCAACATCTCCCCCATCCAACCCGCGCTTTCACCCCGTGGATGGATTTATCCCCACGTCATCCTGATGCGGCCGAAGAAGCCCCATTGCAGCTGCATCGCCGGAGCTGTCGATAGGTCTGACCAGCCCAGGGGCACTCGTACAGATCCCGGACAGGCGTCAAACTCTTACTTCCCACGCACGCAGCGCACTTGGACGATGAGATGGGACGGGATGGTGTTCACCCCACATTAAAAATGTTGTTGAGGGGTGGCTATTTGTTCCCCCGCGGATCTTGACCGAAGCCTGCCACCCCTTTATAAGCTTTAGCTTCCCGTCTCCGAGACGCCTCATCCGGGATATAAGTCGACTCAATCCAGACGTCCCCTCTCCCCGACCACTCTCACCAGTCTCACTCCTGGCCCGGCCCTCCCTTACGACAACCCGTTGTGTGAAGAGTCAAGTCTGAGATCCCACAACACCAGCAAAGATGGACGACAAGATTGACCAGGCGGAAACCGCCAAGGGCGTCCACGCCGACAACGTCGAGAACCAGCAGCCCCAGGACCCCAATGCGCCTCGCACCATGGACCCGGCGCGTCGTGCTGCCGTTGAGAAGAGCATGAAGCGCAAGCTCGACACGCGCTGCTCTCTTTTCGTGCTCATCTACATCCTGAGTAGGTTCTCACCAGCTGTTCAATGGCTCTTTTACACAAACTTACATGAAGAACAACAGACTACCTCGACAGAAACAACATCGCTGCCGCCCGTCTTCGCGGTCTGCAAGATGACCTCAAGCTCGACAACACGCAATACGCCACCTGCTTGAGTATTCTCTACGTCGGCTACATTCTCATGCAGGTCCCCTCGAACATGATCATCAACAAGATCTCCCGCCCATCGTTGTACATCTCCGCCGCCATGCTGGTCTGGGGTCTCATTTCGACCCTGTCCGGTGTCACCAACAACTTCGGCGGCATGGTCGCCACCCGTTTCTGCTTGGGCTTCATCGAGGCCGCCTTCCTGCCCGGTGCCCTGCTCATTCTCTCCAAGTGGTACACCCGCCGCGAGCTGACCACCCGCAACGCCATCCTCTTCTGCGGTAACCTGATCTCCAACGCCTTCTCCGCCCTGGTCGGTGCCGGTGTCCTGTCCAACATGCAGGGCGTTCTCGGACACGCCGCGTGGCGCTGGCTGTTCTGGATCGAGGGCGCCGTCACCATGGCCGTCGCCATCTCCGCTGCCTTCATCCTCCCCGATCTCCCCACCAACTCCAAGGGCTTCACCGAGGAGGAGCTGTACGTCGCCCAGCTCCGCATGACTGAGGATGTTGGTGAGGCCGATGCCGATTCCGCCGACATGGGACCTCTGGACGGTCTCTACATGGCTGTCAAGGACGTCAAAATCTACGTCATGATGCTGACCTTCACTGCCTACGTCGTCGGTCTGTCTTTCAACGCCTTCTTCCCTACTCTCACCGGCACCCTCGGCTTCGGCTACGTTCCGACTCTGCTCATGAGCTCTCCTCCCTGGGCCTTCTCCTGCATCATCTCTCTCATCAACGCCTGGCACGCCGATCGCACTCAGGAGAGATTCTGGCACATTGTCGGCCCCATCTGCGTCGGTCTCGTTGGCTTCATCATTTCGATGTCGACTCTGAACGTCGCCGCTCGCTACATCGCCCTCTTTCTCCAGGCTAGCTCTTACGCTGGATTCATCGTCTTCTACTCCTGGATCTCCTCTTCCTTCCCCCGTCCCCCGGCCAAGCGTGCCGTCGCCATCGCCATGATCAACGCCTTCTCCCAGCTCGGCAACGTCGCCGGCTCCTACGTCTGGGACCTCAAGGAGAACGGCTTCCGCAAGAGCTACGGCATCGTCACTGCCATGTTCGGTGTCACCATCATCGGCTGCTACATCTTCAAGCGCATCCTCGACAACCTCAACAAGCAGCTCGAGGACGGCGAGCGCGCGTGGGAGGTCCATGGTGACGTCGCGCACCAGACCGCTGAGATCACCAACACTGAGGAGATTGAGGCGGCGCGCAAGATGGGCAAGGGCTTCAGGTACCTCGTCTAAGCGAACGCTGTCACGAGACGTTGAATGAAGGATTAAAATAATGGTTATTTGATACCCATGATAAAGAGCGCTTTGTACCTGTAGAACCAGTTGTTTGCTACTTTGAAAGAGCCTGTAATATTGCAGGACTTGGCAAGCATCACAAACAATGGAATGAATACGTAATGATAAAATTCTTGCATGCAATAGTCTTCAGGATGGGCAGCCTGGTGGAAAAACCCTGCATGCACGGTGGTCATCTGCCCAGGATGCATGTCCATTCGCACCCCTGCTTGCAATTCTTGACATTTGGAGAACAGTCTGCGAGGGGTTCAGAATTGGAGAGATTTCCCCAACGTAAAAAAACAAAATCAAACCGCTGTGGAGATTTCATGTGGATGGTAACAAAAGATGCAAGTCATGCAAATGTGCCCAGTTGGCTGATATCCAAGGCATCATCCCAAATTCAACATTTTCCCGGGAACCAAACCACGAAAAAGAATCGGAACGCAAGCTCCTCGGCACACAACATCCCCGCGTTTTCATATCCCGCAATTCCACAACCAAATCTCTGGGGGAGACGCCGCTGTTCTGGAGTAAACTGCGCCCTCCACCTTTTCTCGTCCCGGACTTTAGCGCCCACGACGACGCGGACTCTGACCGAAGCTGACCAGGGATGAACTGCGAACCCACTTCTCCTCCTGTTCCTCCAATTTTCTGCTGGGGATCTCCACTTGAAGTGCAACGGCTCGGGTTAGATCCTTGGACAGCCGCGACAACCTTGCTTCTGCGGTGTGCAGCTCCCGGAGGCTGCTCGGAAACTGGTCGGGAAACCTGACGCGACGACGCGAGCCGACCGCCTAGGTGATAGAGTCTTATGACCGACGACCGTGGCGCAAATGAGGCTTCAGAGGTTGATTGAGGATCATCAGATAAGCTGGGATGAAGATCAGATGAGAATCAGCCTTATGACCCCGGAAGAAGGTGTAACTTTGATTTGGATGCAAAATAGGCAGTGATATTGCTTGAGAGCCGGCACCTTTGAAGGCGATGTTGAACCCATGTGTCCCTCAAATGAGCCAATCAGCGTGTAGAATGGCAGTCATCATTCGGGAATACAATCCGCTCGAGAGCTGCTCGCTGGCAACTTTTCCGAGCTCTACCAGGAGGCGATGTCCTCACGGGTAAAGGCTTTCCCAACTTATCTCCATGCTGAAATTCTAAGAAAGCCTTTCAGGACCACTTTCGATGAGCTGGACATACGTTGTCGACCCCAAAGTATGACTATTATTCGTGACGGGTGTTGGTGAACGTAGGTCGAGGGCATCACATGTCGACGTCGCTTTTTGAGTGTTTGTCGATCGACGTTGCATACTCATCCCAGCCTAACACATGTTCATGTGCCATTGAGAACCTGTCGTAGATCCCGTCCTGCATTGCAGCCTGTGTACAAGTTCAGTGGCTACGCTGCCCACGTTGCTGATTCTGACATGACTTCAAACCCAGTAAGCGACAGGCTTGGACTCCATTATCGTGGGGGTCAGATTTGAGTCCTCGGTAATATTGACGTTACCCCTCATCTGAGATCGAGAAATCCAGTTGCATATGCCTGGAAGTAGGCTCGGGCCGCAGTAGTTGCCGCCCACGATGGCCTGCAGTCAAGGGTCCGACAAGGAATAGACAGGATCGACTCATGATATGCCGGTCATCTAGCATTGTCACATATCGTCCACATGTCACATTCGGAGTCTACCAAGCCTCGCAGGCGGTTTCGGTCATGATTCACTTGCCATGCCAGCAGACCCGGCATCCTGGTCCTCGGTCTTGCCCCAGTTCCCCCTCCTCTGGACTTTTGTCCCATCAACCATTCGCACGACACATCGCAGATGTCGTGCTTAGCTAGTTCCCCTAGTTCCAAAACTACCCCCTCGGTTTATCTTGGCTCTTCCACCGGGATGGTTCCGGTGGGATGAAGTTGCGCCGCTAAGTGTTCGAGACGGGCTTGAGTCCCACTACTCCGGAGCATTACCAGAATAGGAAATTCGTCTTCCCCGGAGCTGTCATTCTCGAGCCATAAATGTGGAAGGAAGAACTGGGACCGCTGAAGTAGCCTACAATAATGGGATGAGAAATGTGAACTGGCCGAATGCAATGCTTAAGCGTATCTAATGGCCGCCAATGTCTAATGATGGGGGTATTCCACTTTAGTATACAAAGATAAAACCAATGGTTCGATCTTGGGCAACGTCTCAGGGGCTCTTCCAGACTGTCTCTAGACGGCATTTTGCTTCTCTTCGAGAGTCTCTGTTCCTCGCTCCCTGCTTTCTTCCTCGTTCTTCTCCGAAGCCGTTGATCTTGCCGAAAGGAAGGGGGGCGGTACAGAGAAGACTAACATAGCAGCCGCAAAGACGGTCACCGCGATGAACTGCAAGCGATACACATCGTTATAAGTCTTGCGCACCATCAACGCGACAGGTTTCTCCAGCTGGGGCAACACCGTGGTGGGCGAAGCTAGGAGTGGCCTCATTACATCCTCCGGCAACGTATCCAGACGCTTTGGCATCTCGCTGTGCAGGATTGCGGAGCAGACTGATATGGCGATGCAACCTCCCATCGTACGAATGGTATTGAAGGCACCCATCATGGCAGCTGCAAAGATATGTCAGTTTCGAGCTCAAGTGTCGCCGGTGCTAAAGGAATCGACTTACCATTATCTCGATCTTCAACCTCTACTCTTCCCATGACCATGAGAATAGGGACTGCAGTCCCCATGCCGACGCCGATGATAACTCCATAGCCGTAGTATCTATCTAAGACCTTCTCGCTGAACGGCATCTCGACAAGGAGGCCCACGCCCAGGACGACGAGAATAGTGCTAATGGTGATGGTGTACCAGCCGTAGCGAGTCGTCCTGGACAGCGCTATCCCCGAAAGCATGGAGCAGAAGGATGACACCAGCAGAAGTGGTAGTAATCGAATGCCTGCCATTGTGGCGGAGTTTAGATGGACAAGCTGGTTCAGTTGTGGGAGAACGATAACGACCGCGTAGAATACGGCGCCTTGGAAGAAGGCAGTACTGCGTCTTTGTCAGTAACTATTCTCGTGCAAAAGGTGATGACGTGACTCTCGCAACATTCTTACAGCAATAGAAAAGTAACTCTCGGAATCTTGAAGAGACGGAAAGGCATGACCGGCTCGATGACGGCGGCCGAGTTACGCTGAATGAACCATTCGTAAAGGAAGAAAAGCACGACGGCAACACCGCCTGCCACAACAGTTCCAACGATCCTAGAGTCGCTCCACGGGTGCTCTGCGCCTCCGGTCTGAAGTCCGTACAGCAACAAGACAGCCGATCCGATGGACAGCAGCGACCCGATGAAGTCTATGCGTTTGAAGACGGACTTACCAAAGTCCATGTTATCTTTGGGGAACGACCAGACCAGGACGGCGCCAGCAATTCCTGCCGCGGGCACACTTAAGCGAGCGTCAGTAAGAGCCTCAAAGTCGCTGCAGACTGGGTGCCATAACTCACTTGAGGAGAAAGATCCATTTCCAATCCCCAGTGTCGCTGATCACTCCTCCAAGAATCGGGCCTAGGATGCTTGCGAGGGCGAACACCGAGCTCACTGCTGCTGAATACGGCCCCAGCCATCGAGCAGGGCAGATGTCGATTACGGAGACGAAAACGACGGAGAATATGCCGGAACCGCCGATTCCCTGAAGAGCGCGAAATACAATTCTGTGAAATATTGGTGAATATCAGAGGGCAGGGCACGGCAATGAGGCGTAGGCTTACAAATGCGTCAAGGTCATGGATTGAGCCGCGGCACAAAGTCCCGAGAAGAGGGCAAACCATGCCAAGGCGAATAGAAGGATGTTTCTTTGGCCAAAAATGTCGGTCAATTTGGAGTAGGTAAGAATGAACCCTGGGCCGAAGATGTAAGCTGGTCTGTTCGACAGAAGGCTTGATCAGGTAGGCACCTACCGCTATTGGTAACCAAGAAGGCCGTTACCACCCAGCCAACTTTGTTGTAGTCATTGAAGTGAGTACCGATCGTGGTAAGAGCCGTGGCGATGATAGTTGTCTCTAATGCGGAAAGAAACAGAGCTAATGCTAGGCTGCAGAACCCATGTCAGTCCCCAAACCAAGATAAAGTTGGGAGGGATGAACCCATGCTAGGCAGACTCACCCGAGCATGCAGATATGAAGTCTCCAGCCGTAGATCGCGCGGGCGGGGTCTTGGAGCTTATGCCCGATCGTCGTAGTGTTCTTGCCTGCAGCGGACGGCTGCGACTCGCCATTTTTGGTATCCATCGTGAATTTGAAGATGAGATATCAGACACTCCAGTACTCCAATGAATGATTTGACAAATATATAGTGCAAGGCATCGATTAACCCGGGACTGAAGATCTAAATAGGCTCCCGTGTCCCGCAAGGGACTTTGGCTGCCATTGGATGCATGTCAGATTGCCGGTAAGCCGGCGCGGCGGGTTTCCCACCAAACTCACCGAATGGGTGCATCTGCGTAAGAACCTATTCCGGTGGGCGAAATCTAACCCGGCTCCGAAGACGCCCGATGCAAATAAGTCGCCGCCGCACTCCACACGTAAGGCTTCGTCAATCAGGATAATGCGCGGCTGACAGTGGTCTTATACCAAGCGAAAGGATCTTGTGCCCGGATCAGATCATACGGGCAGCTGGCCCCCGCAGATTTGGAATCCTTCCGGCAAGTATTGAAGTCAGGCGTCATTTGCACCCTTTGCTATTTGGTAAAACCACGAAAGAAGCCCCATTTACCTACTACTAAAACTTACAGAGCGGTAGGGCTAGGCATATCCCGCCATTGACATAACCATAAACATTATTGAGGATGCATTTGAACACGTGAGATGTGAAAGGAACTGGCTACCCATCTTCACCGAACTTTTAGTCCGTAGACACGCTCACCTCGCCACCCGGCCCAGCACAAGGCACCAAGCAACGATACCCAACATACCCCATTGCGGCAAAAGAGGCTTCCCATCCCGTACCGCCAACATCGTGCCTCGTGTTACAATAGCCCCGTTAATCAGCAAAGCCGCTTCCCTCGTCGCCGGGACCAAGACGGCGGTACCCACCGCGATCCGCAGCACGGCGCCGGCGTACCCGGCCTGAGTGGAGTCGAGCCGGCCTCCGGAGAGCTCGGATATCCACCTGTTCTTGCCGGCGTAGTAATCCGCCGCGCGCTGGTTCGGGAAAGGGATGCCAACGAAGGGAAGTGCCGAGAGGATGCACATGGCCCCGAAGGACCAGTTGGAGAGGTTGGCGATCGCTCGGATGCTCATGGTGTCGGTCCGAATGAACCTGTTTGTTGGGTTTGTGGCTTGAGCGACGGCTTTCGGGCTGCGGAGATTTTGACAGCGGATTCGGTCCGTGGTTGACAGGAACAGGATGTTAACTCCATGTTTTCTTGGCGAGCAGCTGGGCCGACGCATCTTTTCAACGGCCCCTCGGGAGATGTGGCTGCTGACGTCAACGTCAGCACTACCCCTAACCAGCCCCCAAACGAACGCGATGGATTACGGGGGCGTGTCCGAGCCGCGCCGCGCCGCTTCGGAATGGCACAGCCGAAAAGCTTATGGGATTGGGGCAATCACGGCATGACTTTACTATCTGGCCTTCCACAAAAATCAATTCGTTTGCGATCATGGTATGATCGGTATGCTACTGGATCTACTCGACCTGCTCTCCCGCCTCCAGCAATCCGCTGTGTCTAGCCGGTCTGACGGCTCCAAACCCCGCCTCAGTTCGGGCGATGGAATGGCCTGCATATAGAAGTCAGGCTGGCGTGCGTAGCTACTCGAGCCGGTCACGCGGGAGTCGTGACCTCGTTGGTAGTCTTTGAGGAGTGCGTAGAAGAACGCGGTGTTTGCGACGATGCAAGCGCAGAGTATCTCGATGGATGCCCACTAGGATAGGTTAGTCTCTAGTTCGTAATTCCAGCCTCGTGGAAGAAACTCACCATGGAGCGAGACCTCTGCGATACTGCCTGGTTCAGTATCATGGGCAGTCGCATGATGGTAATTACTACAATGAGACCAGCAATGCTGAAGAGGAGAATGAGTTGCGCTTTTCTGCTGGATGTCAGTGACGAACCCTTTCACGAGGCGGCTGTCGGTAGTGACTTACACTTTCCCGTCAAGCTTGACGTGACGAAGGATGGGAAACGGGAAAATGATGAGGGCGATATCGGTTACAATGTTAAAAACGGCCATGGTGACGAGATTGCCGACCGCTCGGTGACAGGAGTATTGACCGGTCGGGTCAGGAAGCCACATCCTAGCAAATATTAGCCCAACCCGAGCCTTGGGGATGGAAGAAGATCATCGACTTACAAAGACAGTGGCCGACATTCGGCTAGAGTGGGTATCAAGACAATAAAGAAAGTGACGACAATGAACCACCAGAGCGCAGTAGTGGCGACCTTCCCCCAATGGAAGACATCGACGAAACGGGAATAGAAGTTGAGCAGGCACAACTTCAGAGACCACAAACTAGAAGGCAAGACGAAAAGCTGAGTCAGACGTGCATTTAATATTGAGGATCGTCTCACCGCCAGGTTGCCTCGCAAGGCTGGATCGGCATGCGAGTGAGACCTGGGGGCGGTATGTAAGCGAACTTACAACATGGCATAGAATATTCGTGACGGGATCAGCAGCTTCCGGGAGGCGACATAATTCTCCTCAAGCTGCGCGATGGAGACGCCCTGCGCGGCGGCGTCTTCTGGCGTTGGTAGACCAAAGGTGTGTGTCGGGTTGAGGACGAAGGAGATTGCGATGCAGGTAGTGCGGCCGATGAGAGGCACGATGGCGAAGGCCATGTAAGCGTCGTCGGCGTGCCATGTCCGGTGGCACGAGTCGTGAACCCTGCAGCGCGAGAAGATGCGGTAGCCGCAGCGGACGAGGATGAGAGCCGCGCATATGCTGGCGGTGACGATGTCGAAGGTCACGTCTACTGACATGATCATGATCTCGTTGTCGCTGTCGTCGTCGGCTTCGTCGTCGTTTGCACGGTATGCGTCGTCGGTGGAGGTGATGTTCGCAGCTGCTCGGCGGCAATGGCAACCATGGCGTGTTATGCCGCGGCCGACATGGTGATATGTAGTCTGAGTGCTCGTTCGAGGTACTCCCGGCCGGCCTGCTCGAAGGGCTTAGATGAGAATTGATCTCGAAGGTCTTTGAGCTCCCGGTTGCTGCTTGGACGAAAACGGCGACGGGTCTTCGGAATCGGTGCTAGAAATAAATCGTTTCGATGCTTCGACGTTGAGGCCGTGTTTGAAGTCGGGGTGTGGGGAAAGAGATCAAGGGAGACGGACAGGATGGGACGAACGTAACAGGCAAGGACTGGATTCTTAAGAGCAAAAAGGGACGCTGCGCAATATTGGGGTTACCCAAAAGCGAAGGGCACAGAAAAGGGAAAGGATCAAAGGGGATGGCAGACGGGTAGTCTGAGTCAGCTACGGCATACCACCAACACACCCCCAGCCATTTGCCAAGCTGCCTTTATGCTAGTCTCGTGTCTTTCGAGTCCGTCGCACACGGGGGCGGTAGTGAAGGGCGGGAAGATGTAAGGAGGACAGCTGGAAGGATGGATGGGATGTGATGGGTGGACGAGAGGGCGAGGCTTTCTTTTTGCTGCCGCCGCTGATGGGAGACTGACACACATTTCAGCTGAGAGAGAGCAGAAACGGACCGGCGGTTTCTGGATGGACATGGATCCGGCGAGGGTTGCCAAGGTGCATGCAGCTAAACTCTGGAAAAGTCATTGATGATCCGGGACTGCGGTCAAGGTACGGTGTGATTCGCGCGATGGCCCGGGGGAACGGTAGCGCAAGCTCTCCTCTCAGTCGTTGGCCTGCCGCCTACGAGCTCTTCTCGGGTTGTCGGGTCCTCAGGCTGGTCAATGGTCCAATTTCCCCGCATGCAGTCGCCCGGGGGCACCCATGGCGCCAAGCAACGTTCATAGTGATCTCTCGTAACGGAATGGCGGATGTTGTGCTGAAGACTTTGCTTGCTCCCCGGTGCCTGGCGCCAGAGAGTTATGATTCATGAAAATCTGGAGAGTGTAAACAAACGCGACGTTGTGAGCTCTGAGTAGTGTTCTGGTGTCTTCACGCATGTCACGGATAAGACGGAGCAACATGAATGCCCAAGACCGCATTGATCGCCAGCCATAATAAAACCCGATCAAAGTCCAACACAACGGTGGCGTTGGCACTTGGCTGGCACAACGGCTTCCCGGCGAACAATCGAGACGGACTCGCACCCCTTCCGCGCCTCTCGCTTCCCAAGAACGGCATCTGTCTCTTTGAGTTCGGCCTAAACCCGACCCCGGGAGGTTGGCTCGCGCGCTTGTCAGTTCCGTCCCAAACTTTGGTCCCAGCTGTCTCCATTGCATCCTAGCGCTCCATCGACATTTGCGCCTTACCATCGGATGACAGGACTCTGTCACTGGCAGGACTGGTCCAGGTACCAAATGTTTCCCCAGCTCGCTGTTCTAGGCCCGCAGGCCTTTATGATCCAGCAAGGGTTGATGACAGATTCATCGGCGGCCTTTGCTTCAGCGACTCCGCCCGTCTCCGCATGCCGCCTGTTCCCCGAAAGAGCGCACGACCTTAACTAAACCCCCTTGGGCCGCCAGGATCCCTGAGGGCTTCAATCAATCAGGGCTGATGTTGCATCGCCTGCGAAAGAGCTGGGTTTGCACTGGACAACGCAACCCTGGCAGGCAATTGGCGGATTGCGCCTCTAATGACGATGATCTGCACGCAAAATTACGTGCACTCGTCAGGTTGCCTGCCCGTCGCTGTCTTTGAGAGTGTTGGATCTGCTCTGCGTCGTGTCGCTCTTTGTCCGAATGAAGGGCGGACGCGCTGGGTTTCCGTCGTCCGCTTCGCGACCGCAATGTGCCCTTCATTTGATCCTCGCTTGCCCTGTCTCACGGCTGTGCGACCGTCTGTGTTCCACTGCATGTCCAATATTGTGTGATACTGGGGGCGCATTCAGTCGGAATCGAACAGCTCCTTCACTGCTACAATGCGGGTGCCACGGCATTTGGAACGCCTTGTATTGAAAACGGCCAAGACGGCTGCTGGACTCAGTCACCCCAGACGCCATGTCTAAGCCACTCGATGCTAGGCTGGAGAGCTTGAGATGTCTTTCAGCCACACTCTACCGCCTTTTCCGGTCGGAGTCCGCGGCTTTGAGGTGAGGCCCTTTTCAACCTGATCCTCTTGGTGATTGATCAATCATTTCCAGATGAACCAATTGCGAAACAGGTTTTGAGAGCTCCCTCAAACGCCCGGCGTGCGATGATAGGCAACATAATCTTCAACTTAATCATTTTGTTCAATCACGCGTATGTTGTTGGAGAACAAATCCCATCTTGCCTCGAATTATGCTTTTTGTAAATACGTACATACTGGGCAGGCGACCTCATCGGCGGCATACTGACTAATTACTTTCTCACAGAAGAAATCTGAAGAGATCCAAAGTCGCATACCAAGGACATGCCACAAAAGCCATTTAGCCATCAGGAAATTCTGCGCTGACGGAGGCCAATTAGGTGTATGAAGCATCATCGCCGCCCTTCTAGTGTGAGCGTTCGATATGAAGACCAAAGACTCGGAAGACCAAAACCCTAACGAAGCCTCGACAAAGTGAGAAGGGATGGAGTTTCGAAGGTTTAAAGCTGTCTCACTTTGACGTTGCCCATCTAGACCGGTTGAAGTACCCGCAATTGCTTCCATCATCGGACGGCCCGGTCATAAGACGGACACCATAAGGTCTAATGACTCTGAAACTCAATCCTCGAAGCGCAAGTCGAGTCAGATTTGTCATGAGAAAGGATGTTGGCCATGGTTCATCATTTCCGAGAAACCATGTTGCCGAAACCGAGTCGCCGGGACCAGGTCCGTGGGGTTGGGTATCCTTTTCCGTTCGGGGTCACGACCTTCCCCGGACCATGACCCGCGACGCGGGGAAGCCCCCACAACTAGTCTCAGAAAACTCCGGGGAGACTACGGAGGCGACCAAGAGGCTCTGCTATGTTCGTGAACAAACAGTTCGGCTAGCTTGGGCTAATGGACTCCGGCAAGTTGGGTTATGGAAACATACTTATAGCCTATGGGGTCCAACATAGGTCAAGCCCAGGGTGTTCTTGAAACGGGCACTTGGTTTCTTGCAAACACCCAGTATTCTTCTTGTTACGATCACATCTATCGGAAATCACAATGCCGTCCGTAAAAAGAGCAATTCGGATCGCCGGGTCCTCCGGCGGCTTCTCCGACCGGCAACGCGCCATCGGCGACCTCGCCAAGAACTGCGACATCGACTGCATCATCGGCGACTGGTTGTCAGAGTGTACCATGACACTCCACGGAGCCCAAAAGACCGAGAATCAACGACTGAAGCAGGCCGGGCAGCTGGCAGCGGATACCGTCGGCCTCTTCGACCCCACGTTCATGGAGAACCTCTCGCCGGCGCTGTCGTACATGCAAAAGAAGAACATCAAGATGGCTGTCAACGCCGGCGCCAGTGACACCGAGTTGCTCGCGGGGTTGGTTGAGGAAGAGATCAAGAAGCAGGGGCTGGACTTGAAAGTCGGCTGGGTCAGTGGCGACGAAGTCACCGAGACGGTGAAGAGACTCCATGCTGAGGGTGAGGTTTTCACGAGCTTGATGAACGGGCAGCCGTTGAAGGATTGGGGGTTTGATGACATTCTTGCTGCACAGTAAGACAAACACCACCACTATCAAGAGAACTACGATATGCTGACAAGCTCTAGATGTTACCTCGGCGGCGCTGGCATCGCTGAAGCTCTCCGTCAGGGGTGTGACATTGTCATCGCTGGACGTGTTGCCGACGCAGCCCCGACAATCGGCGCGTCAATGTGGTGGCACGGCTGGGATCGCGAGACCGACCTCGACCAAATTGCTGGCTCACTGGTCTGTGGCCATTTGATCGAGTGCTCTGCTTACGTCTGTGGCGGATACTACTCCGGCTTCAAGGCGTTGATGGACAAGTGCGAGAACATTGGGTTCCCCATCGCCGAAGTCGAGGCCGATGGCACATGCGTCATTACCAAGGAGCCGGGAACCGGAGGTGAGGTGTCCGTTGGAACGGTCAGCTCGCAGCTGTTGTATGAAATCCAAGGACCCCTTTACTATGGCTCCGATGTCACTGCCAACCTCGAAGGGGTGGTGATGACCCAAGTTGGCCCGGATCGGGTGCAAGTCACCGGCGTCAAGGGCCTTCCGGCGCCGTCGACGACGAAAGTTGGATTGACTGCTTTTGGTGGATACCAAGCGGAGTTTCACTACTACATTGTCGGCCTCGATCTAGAAGCCAAGGCCGAGTGGACGGAGCGGCAGGTTCGCAACTCCATTGGCGATGCCATCAAGGACCTGTCCTGCCTCAAATTTACGCTGAACGGCTGCTGCCCCGAGAATCCCCGTAACCAAGAAGTGGCAACCGTCGACTTCCGCATATTCGTTCAGACAAAGCGAAAGGCACTTGTCGACAAGTTCACCCTCGACGTCCCTGGTTTCAACCGCTGGTGCATGGAGAATTTCCTGCAAAGTTGCCCCGGAGCGACGTTGGGCAATGATCAGAGGCAATCGGAAGGAAAGCCTTTCTTCGAATATTACGTCACCCTGCTACCGCAGTCTGAGGTGAAGCATCGCGTCGAGATGCCGTGGGCTGGCAAGTCGATCGAGATCCCGGTGCAGAAGAACGTCCGGGCAGACTACCCACGCGACCAGAACAGCTACGAGACGAGCAACCCTGTAGACCTCAATACCTTTGGTCCCACGACGAGGGGCCCGCTTGGATGGATTGTCGGTGGCCGATCGGGCGATAAGGCGAGCGACGCCAACGTTGGGTTCTACGTCCGCCATGCTGATGAGTGGGACTGGCTGCGGAGTGTGTTAACAACCGAAAAGATCAAGCAGTTGCTGGACGGTAGTGATAAAGGGAAGAAGGTTGAGAGGTTTGAGATCCCGGGCATCAGGGCTGTTCACTTCTTGTTGAGAGATCACCTGGACCGTGGTTTCAACTCGACGAGTGAATATGACACGCTCGGGAAGAATGTGTGTGAGTATTTGCGGGCCAAACATGTGGACATCCCGAACAAATTCCTTCGTCGTGGCATCTTCTAAGATGCGTATGTGTAGATATTCTTTGTCTTCCGAATGGCACGAATGGCAGCGCCGTTTACCTTAGTTCCATGATGCCCCACGTGACCGGAAGCTTCCGGGTTGAAAACTGGAACCTCGGCTACGGCATCGGCTCCGGGACGGCAGTCCGGACTGATAAGAGTGGAGACGGACACGGCCCGGACCGGGGGTGAGATAGCGGAAACGCAAAATGCCCTGATAAGCGTGGGAAAGCACATGACTTCGAGACAATCTACTCTACAGAAGAGATTTGCTACCGCCCGTCGTATTTCTTATCGGGTCTCGCATATTTCGGTAAGCGTGTAGCGGCGCCACGGACAGCCGTAGCTGGAACAAAACCTGCCGATCCCCCAACCTTTGCGTTCATGCCCCTCCCACGTGGGGTGTTTTCGGTGCGTGTCATTGGTGCAGGCGCTGCACGCCAAAGCACCAACAGGAGGAACGTTTCATTCAATCTCAAGCTTCTTCCCAAGCGTCCAATGAGAAACGCAAGATATCACATATTCTTGCGGCGAGAATGCAGACCCTGACGACCGGTTCTTTATCCCTCAATTGCGGCAATTGCTGCTCGAGGCAACATCCCACGTGTGGCTTTTAATGAGGAAAAGACTATGGTGAGGAAAAGTCGTGCATTGGCCACTAGTATGAGGACCCATACAGACGGCTAAGACGCAACACTGTTTGCCGCAAGGAACATGACGAACAAGATCATAGATGGCCTCAAACGAATGCACGCTCAAGTACAATAGTGGGGTACCCATGCACCAAGTTTCGCCCGAGGTGTGACATTGGCCGGATGCCGTACCGTGTTCCCTCACCCCGCAGATAAATCACGTAGCTGGGACCTTTTTTCATCTGATCCTTTCTTCTGTTCTCTCTCGATCGATGTCATCTGCATCTTCTGCATTCTCTCTCAAACACATCGACAATGCATGGATCGGAAGACACGGCGGCCATGAAGGATCCCACGACGCAGAAGAAGGTCGACTCCGACGCGCCGGCGTACGGCGCGGAGGACATCTCCATCAGCTCCGGTATGGACATCTTGGAAAACGAGGGCGAGGATCCCGTGCTCGCCAAAAAGATGCACATCGTCAATGACGTATGATACACAACTCTACGCTCTCACGGGTCTCCCCGACTCATGCGGATGCGACCACTCTCGAAGACTCATGTGAAATGAGATCTCAATGGCCCAAAGAACGGAACTGACCTCTACAGGCTAACGACGAGATCGGCTGGACTCCCTTTCACTGGAAGCTCTTCATGCTTAACGGCTTCGGCTACGCTGTCGACTCGCTTATCGCGCTTGTTCAGTCCGTTACGAACGCGGCGGTGTACCTCGAGCTGGCGTCGCCGTCGGACTACGTCAACGCCGGTACTGTGTCGTTGTATGTTGGCCTTTTGATTGGAGCGATTTTCTGGGGTTTCGGGGCCGACATCATAGGCAGGAGGATTGCCTTCAATGGTATGATCTGCTCCACTCAGGTCCAAGTTAGATGGGAAACTCACATCAGTCAGTTACGCTTCTAATCACTTCTCTGGCGACAATCATCTCCGGCGCAAGCCCTAACCTGGTTTTCTGGGCCGCATTCGTTGCTATTTCGGCATTTGGCGCGGGTGGAAACTTGGTCCTTGACCCGACGGTGTTTCTCGAGTTTCTCCCCAGCAACAAGCAATGGACTGTGACGGCTCTCGCTCTTTGGTGGGGATTGGGCCAGGCCATCGTTGGCTTCATCAGTTGGGGATTCTTGAGTGAGTTGCGAAATCATCTTTGTGTCCTAAAATAGAGTACTGACTCATCTTAAGCTCAGGAGCGATGGAACTGCGTTGAAGGTCAGACGTGTAACTGGTCAACCAATGCCGGCTGGAGATACGTTTCCTTCACCTCGGGCGCCTTTGTCTTCGTGGCCTCGATTCTGCGTGTCACCATCATGCGCCTACAAGAGACACCGAAGTACCTTCTCAGCGTTGGTCGTGACGAGGATCTTGTCCGCAACTACCAGAAGCTGGCGCAGAAGTACAACAGGCCCTGTTCGCTCACTATTGAGAAGCTTGAGGCGTGCGGGCAAATCAAGTCTGCCGGGCAGAAGCGTAACAGCTTCAAGTTCGTCATTCGTGAGTTGGGTGCCCACGTTAAGGGCCTCTTCGTCACCAAGAAGATGAGCCGGAGCACTGCCATGGTCTGGATGTCATGGACGCTGATCGGTCTGGCGTACCCGCTGTTCTATGTTTTCCTCCCGTGAGTACTTTCAAGTTGATGCATGAATGACAAGGAAGCTGATGAGTTGCAGATCTTATCTTTCCACTCGAGTGCCTGACGCTGAGGAGACGCCTTATGAAACTTGGCGCAACTTCACTTTGACAAATATTTCGGGCGTTCCTGGACCGATCCTGGCTGGTATTCTTGCCAACATCCCGAAGGTCGGTCGTAAGTACACCATGGTCATCGGAGCCATTATCTCCATGGCGCTGTTCTTTGGGTACACCGCCGTGAGCACTCCAGCGCAGAATGTCGGCATCAGCTGTGCAATTGGTGAGTGTTCAGAAATTTTGCAGAAACACAGAATGTTCAATACTGACGAGTCTTGCAGCATTTGGCATCAATATCTACTACGGCACACTCTACGCGTACACCGTCGAAGTATTCCCTTCCGCTCACCGTGCGACTGGCAACGGCATCGCCGTAGCTTTCAACCGTTTGATGGGCATTGTCTCCGCCTTCGTCGCGTCGTCGGGAAACACCGCCAGTGCCGTGCCTCTGTACGTCTGCGCGGCGCTTTTTGGACTGATGGCAGTGGTTTCAGCTCTGTTCCCGTTCGAGCCATATGGCCGCCGAAGTTCATGAGCCGGGTTCGAGCCTTGCCATTCTATGACGGAGCTGAAAGAAGGATTTAAAGGGCTTCCGGAAAACAGGGAACACAAGCAAGTCGTGGTTTCTGTTGCTTCACGACGCGCAATAATCCCCGACACGAATTCGGTGGTAATTTCATCGGAGGTGTATATGGGTGACTGGGTGAGCCTGGGACCGGGATAACACCCGAGCCAGACTGGCTTGCACCTGAAAGGCTTTCTCCATACCTGGTGGGCAGGCGTGGACCGAATGACGGTCATCGATGTGGCCCAGTCTCCAGAATTGGATGATTGTGAGCAAGTCAGGGGACGCGCCCTCTCCTTGTTCAGGAATTTCCAGCAGGGCTGTTCAGGCCGGAATATCAACTTGTCAAGAAATAACAGTAGACGATAGACAGTAATTACAGACTAGATACCCATCATTCTATGTATCTTCTGCTTTAATTGTTTAACACCCGTCATTTTTATACTGGGTAAATCCTACGCATGTCTCGCGCGTACCGAATACATAAGCTGTAAATAATGTGAAGTCACACTACAGAAGTCGAACACGGTCAACACATATCCAGTCGGACGCGGAGGGGGGAACGAAGACATAGAGTAGTTAGGAAGGAATAGGAAACCACAAAAGAGGGGGGGAACGAAATACTACGAAAATTGATTATTCGAGACCTCAACAATTTCTTCATTGGGTTCACCAGGTTTACATGGGTATCTTGGTCGGTTGACAACCTATTGCTTTGCCCAAAGCAGTAATGGAGCATAATTCTCGCCAGATGTTTCTAGGCTCTGACCAGTGTCACGCCACAGTTCCCAGGAATGCCAGTCAACTCGTAACGGCTGACCGGCCAAGACCTTTTCGGGTTAAGGGTCTCATGCCAGACCTCAGATTCGCAATCAGCCAACTTGACTTAACCCAT
Source organism: Colletotrichum chrysophilum (assembly GCF_026319265.1). NCBI lineage: Eukaryota > Fungi > Ascomycota > Sordariomycetes > Glomerellales > Glomerellaceae > Colletotrichum > Colletotrichum chrysophilum. The sequence continues at coordinate 8,717 of NW_026517387.1, read as the reverse complement.
ACCTTGGATCTTGGCATGTGGAGGAAGAATCTGGACTCTATTCTTGCTCGTTTAGACTTACCCGTCGTTTTCGAAATATCTACTTTCGCCGCCGCACGCGCCATGCGACGGCTGTAGGACCGAGCGCAAGTTGATGAAACTGGTAAGAAAACGCGAGCCCTTGGGGAAACCCAAGTGCTCACCACTGTTCGGCCACATGTTGACCGTCGTGTTTCGTTTCCAAATAGAAGATATTCGGCTCGTATTTCCGCCAGATTCGGCTACCTCGGTCTCATGAAGGATGCAGTTCATTGCCGAACTCCATTGACGGTAAGGTGTTGTTGAGTGCACGGTGCAGTTCCCTTGAGATTGTACCTACCGGCACTTTGGATCCATTGGATTTGATACGGTGGAGTGTCAAATCGGTTACCAAGATGGACGTCATAGGTAGTCACGGGATCTTTGGAAGTGCTACAATGTACAGTTCGCACCAGCCTCTACTTTTGCTCTTGCATTCATTGGCACAGCAAAGACATTGTAGACTTCGCAAAACATCGTCCGTACAATATTTCCCTAATGCCCAATTGGGAGAATGTTCCGCCGAGGTTTAATCGGTCGTCGTAGAAACAGAGCTTAGGCTAAGCTCAAAGAATGGTAACAACCCAAAACGGTTTCAACATCTGCGTTTACTCCCAGCCCACACCTACTGAGTTCGCCTCACATCGCACTCCGAAACACCCCCACGCCAGATCTTGCCCACGAAGCACGTGTGTCTCGGCCGGCGCAAAAACTCATTAGCCCCGTGATGAGCGGCGACTTCGAAACCGTCGAAGATCCCATCTCATCCCACGGGAGGCCACCCCGGCATCCCGCAGCGGCCCTTCGCGATCGGAAACTCCACCCGTAACAGAAGTTTTTGACGAGCTGGCCGTGAAGAAAGACCTAGGATTAGCATGCACGACACCGGTGATCACACAGAAATGAAGTCTGGCCATAGCTTCAGCATTAAGTGGTGCTACTATCGTTCTCGTCAACTTAATCCGACTTCATTGTCAGCCTCATTCTCGAGAATCAGTCTAGATGCTCTTGGCTTCTCTCTTGGCTGCATAAACTCCCTCTCATTTCCCCTCTCTGGTGATTTGTTTCAGTTGACTTCCCGCGGCTGCATGTCGGCATGTGGATTTTTGGTTTATTGATCAGCGAGCCAAGTGAGAATAAACTCCAGCCTCGTCTGATTCACGTCTGACAAAGAATGCCCCCATACCCGACACAGAATGGCTGGTGGGATGGTTTGCGGGGAAGGGGCCGGAAGAAGTGGAAATTCGAGTCCCGCGGGCGTTGCGGCGCGTGCAGCGCGGAGCAAAAAGAAAGACATGCTTATTCGCTAGCCTGCATGCGCAAAAGCCGTTAATGGCGACATTGGTACTAAGTAAGGTTGCGCCAAATGTACCCCTAGAACTTGAGGTTATTATGTGGCTGTCAAAGGTGTCATTCGATACGCCGCGGACTCTATCGGTGGCGATCGCTCCAATGAGCCGGCAATAGTACAACGTCAACGACCAGACCCTGTGACAAGCCGTTCGCCATAGTAGCCATCCATGGCAATAAAACGAAACGATGGCAGAAAAAGTGAATTTTGCCGAAGGGGTCCAACTGTCTTCCCATGCTACCTCTCACAAAATCATTTCCGAACATGGGACGGCTGAGGAGCCCGCGCGGTTATTGTTTGTCCGTGCAGGAAACAACAAACTTTCGTCGCATCTGAATCTTCACGATATGATCGTCGAGTATGAAGATCGTTCCCTGTCGGCGGGTCAGGGAGTGGATAATTGGATATCGCATTGCCCGCCAAGATGCCAGGGTCCCGGTTGGTGTAATTCGTTCTCGTTGAGAGAGCCTCATGGTGACTCCATGTCCACAATGTCGACCCCCTCTCGATCTTCGTTCTTGGCCGCAGAGACTTCATGTTGAAACTTCAAGTTGGAAAGTCTAAGCTGGTCCAGGCACGGGAATTATGAGCTGGAGATCGGTTGAAGGCGAATCTAATAGTTCACATGGACGGGTTTCTCAAGGCATCAACCAGGAAACCACAAGGTCGGAAGTTTTTAGAGCTGGAGACGTTAAGATATATAACTTCAGAGCGTTTCCCTCTTTCCCGCTTTGCAAGTGTCGCATCACGCTCTCACTCCGGGTCGCCCATCAAACAAGTATATTACAACGAAGCTCGATTATGCTTGTCCCTTCTCTTCAGCACGTGGCCATTGTGGCCTTGGCCTGCTACGTCTCAATTGGCCTTGCAGTTCCCAATGTGCAGTCAGTGACTGATATTAAGGATTTGAATGAGGTGAGTTTTGAATACTTCGAGTGGTCCATGAGACCCTCCATCAGAACTAACACCATTGGTTTCTGGTATAGAGGAACGAAGCCGTGAACAGCCCAGACGTCGCCGTAAGCAACATCATTTCCCGATCATGCATTGACATGTTCCTAACAACTGAGTAGGGTATTGGAGAGGACTTGCAAGCCCGTGCAAACAAACGACCACCAGCCCGGCCACCAGCCCGGCCTCCAGCGCGACCACGTCCACGCCCACGCCCGCGGCCGCGCCCGGTACCGGCGGTCGTAGTTCCTCTCGCCGTACCCCCTCAGCCCCCCCGTGTCCAAGTGCGGCCCGTTCCACCACCCAGACGAAGGCCCCCTTAAACAATACTGGACTCAGAAGGCTTGCGGAGGGGGTGAAGGGGACAGAAACGAGAGAGGTTGCCTGCGAGCCAAATATGGTGATGTTCGATACAGCCAGCCTTTACTACTGTCGGAATATGCTAGGAGATCATTTTGTTAGGGTGCGTTGATGACGTGAGGTAGGAAAACATGGGAAAAGGGTGTGACTATGTACATACGCAATGATCGGCTTGTGAGATCGTACGGTGAATAACAATTTTATTGTACTTTAAAATGCGGTCTATTCGGGGGACTTTGGATTTTTCAGTGCCCAAATGATTACCTCATTCACCTGTAAAGCAGATCATGTCGAAGACGCGGGAGTGAGAAACCAAAAAAACACAGTGGAGACGTACCTGGTGGATGAATGACAAAAGTCCCGTTGACGTACACATGTTGCCTGCCTGTAGCCACCTTCCAAATATGGATCTGTGCAACGTTTGGTCCATCTGTTGTGCAATAAAGACACATCACGTTGTCGCACATGTCATTCGTGCTATTTCAGCTCATCGTAGTAAAGTGACCTCATTTAACTTTCTAATCCCATGAACCCCCCCGCACCGTTTTGCAGCATAGTTCATCCTGTCCGAAAACGACCAGCAAAATGCTTGACTACGATTGGCACCTTAGCACCCCGCGCCTGTACATCTCCCACGTCAATCCTTCCAATAACATTCACTGCGACTTCTTCATCGAGTACATGAGCGACCGAGGGAGCGCCAGGCTTGACGAGCTATCACGAACCATGTCAAAACGAGAGGCGATTGCGAAGCTACACATCTTACCCCGCCTCGAGCGGATGGAGAAGTTGGGCTGGGGAAGGTATCTGGTCTCGCTCAAGCCTGAGGCTGTTGACGAGGATATTTCAACTATTCCTTTCTCACAGCGCCCTCTTGAGCCGATCGGCTGCGTCACGATGCAGCTGGCTAGATATCCTGGAGGTGGTCCGACCGCACCCGATCTTGGATTTTCGTTCCTTGACAGATACCAAGGCAAAGGTTATGCCACGGAGGCTGCCCAGAGACTGATGAAGTATTTTGAAGAGGAGAGAGGGCAGAAGGGGTTTCTTGGCCTCACTGACCCAGAGAACGACAAAGCGAAGAAAATGTTCCAACGGATGGGATTCGAGGACAGAGGAGAACGAGATGTGGTTGGAGTCGTAGAAGGGAAGACGTTCATGGCCTCAGTTTGGAGTAAAGGACTGGAAGGGAAGTTGGAAGAATATGGTTTCCAGTAGGGAGGATGTCGGCAGGCATGTGCGCGCGGGAACCACCACGAAGACAATTTAACCACTCTGGTGCAGAAGGTTTCGTTCATTTTTATCTGTGTTGCCGGGGATACATCCTGAGCTGGCGCCGAACTCTGTGGAAGGCGTTCATATCAAACTGAGGGAAAGAAAGGGCTAGGCTCTTGGCGGTCAACTCGAGCCAACCTTATCTCACACCGCGGACGGGGATGGTCTCCTGCGAAGCCTAACATTGAGACCTTTCTGCGAGACGAACCAACTTAAAGATAATGTTAGACGCTTTCATGGTGACCGATGGGACATCGAAAACTTACTGGCACTTCTCCTCCAGCAAAGCATTCGGGTCGACCAACTCAATGTCAAAATGTAGAAGTAGAGTGGGGATGAGCTGCCATATGGTCAGCATAAGATTGGTCAATGAACGCTTCGAAAGGTTTGGGCGGATAATCTTGCCTTTGCCATCTCCATCCAACTGATATCTATTGTTGAGTTAGCAGTCGACTGCAAAGGAAGTTTCCGCTGACGACCTACTTCTGCCTATGCACATTCGCGCCCCGGAACCGAATGCGAAGAAAAAGCGGTCTGATACGGCAATGTCAGCGAGCGAAGGGGGCATTAGTACCACGTAGCTTACGCAGGTCGCCATTATCCTCTTTCAGCCACCGCTCAGGTCTGAAAGAATGTACATCTTGGCCATAGACTGTTGTGTTGCGATGGACAACCCACGGGTTAACTCCTACAACGGACTACACGATCATGGTCAGCAAACATCTCTTAACTAATATTAAGGCCGACAAGAACTTACCCCAGCCGGCATAAAACGTCCATCAATTTCGTATCCACCTTTGGGAACAACGCGCGGCAGGGTCATGCCAACAGCTGGGTGCAACCTCAACGCCTCGTACATGGCAGCTTGGAGATAAGGCATTTTCTCAGACTCAGCGACGGTAACGGGGTCACTGAGCTTTCCTTGTTGCCAGAGGGTATCGACTTCTTCAACGAGCTTCCTCTTGGCCTCGGGATACTTCAGCATGTAGTAGATAATTGCACGGATGGAAATGGCTGTCGTATCGCTGCCGGCGAAGATGTTCGACGTCGCCATGGAGACCAGATCCGAGTTATCAAATTGATCAGGCTTGTCATGGTGCACAGCAAGGAGCTTCCCAAGGATATCCTGGTGGTCGGATCCACGGTCCTGCCTAGCAGTCACCTCGCGTGCTGCGAACTTCCTTAAGCTGCCGTGTCGAGAGGCGATACCGAGCCATGTACCGATGACAGGGGATAAGTAATCGTGAAGCCAGTAGAGCCAAGGAACTTGGCCAATCCAAGCAGCCGACTGCAAGGCATTCTCAATCTGCTTGAAGGAGCCGTCGTCTGATCCAACGTCCATGAAGCCGAAACGCTTGGAGAATGTAACCTCGCCAATTACGTCTAGAATATGTCAGCTAGAAGTCACACGGGCAAACGCGAGGCTTATTGAAGCAGGCGTTCTTGGCATTGCGCTTACCAAAGGCATAGAGCTGAACCCAATTGCCCATATCCACAGTTTGTCCCACCATCTCGTTAAGCTTATCGAATAGAACATGGATGGCGCTGTCCACGTATGGCTCCAGCTCCTTCAAAGTGGACATAGCATATGGTCTGCTGACCAGTCGTCTTTGGGCAGCGTGGATCGCATCGTCGCGTTCAGGAAACAGGTCGAATTTGCGTCGTCCTTGCCAAACACTGTACCAGTCGGATTTTCGAAATTTTGACCCAGCACCTGCGCCGATTAGCGTCATCACACCCCGCTCAGATCAGAACGACTTGCCGTAAATTGTCTTGATTGATGTGAGATCCGAGATGCTCCTGCAATTTATGTCTATCAGTGGCCTTTCTTGGGTAAATGCATGATTCTTGCTCACTTACACTTCACTAGGTGCGATCCGAACCACCTTGCCATGGATTTCATGGAGGCGCATCATGATCACATGGAGGTCTCCTTTGTATGAGTGGTACGCAAGCCATCCTCGCGAGAGGCTGGCCCAGTATGGCCCCGGGATGCCAGCAAACGATGAGAAGTAACGTTGATAGACGGCCCACAAAGCAAGGAAGATGACTGGCGCAAATTTGAGAGCTCCCAGTAGCGAAAACGAGCTCGTTTGGTCCACGATGTCATTCATGTTGAGCACAGTTGATAAACGACGCAGCTATCGAAGTTTCAGAGTCGACAGGCTTCTTCAAGAACTAAACAAGCGAAGTCTTCTTTAAATGTGGCTGTTCGGTGTCCCGAGGGCCCGAATTCCCAATAGGCATCTCCTTACTGGCCGATCGCAGTAGGATTACCCGGACTATCCGAGGTAGGTTGTTCCCCATGAGGTATGGAGTAGTTGATCTGGAGGGTGTTGCGGGGTAATACGATTAACTATTCCTCGCTTTGGTCGCGACTTGAGACGTCCGTCCAACCACCGAATTCCCCGAAACACCCCCGGCATGTAGAGTCGGGAAGTCGTTAGCGGCCCCATTTACGCCCGCCGGCCCCGCCCCCGCCATCGCCGATGCAATGTCCGAAGCGAGCAAGGGCTACAGCTGCGAGGTAATGCATTTGGCTATCTGGTACAATTTTGGTGATTTGGTCTATTTCAGAACATCTCTCGGTGATGAGACAAGGCGGTGGGCTGTACTAGTCTCTGGTACTGGGCTGGGTCTGATGCTGAGGAACAATGGTAGAGCTCTTGAAGTCAAGGGACTCTCCTGTGCAGGGTGCTAAAGATGCAACCTCTTTCATTGGTTGAGAAGGTATAGCACCGTAGACGTAGGCAGTGTTAAAATTCATCACTCGAGCTGAAGAAGTTTATCGCCATATCTTCAAGTATTCAGTTATGTAACGTTCATTGGGATTCTGCCAAGAGAATTAAAGAAAGACTTTGTGCCAATGTTTGAGGCTTGGTTCCTAGTCAGCTGATGTCACGTTGCACACGTTGGCATATAATATATTGGCAGTAAAACACGTTCGATGTGCTTGATTAACTAGCCCGATGTGTGGTTCTTGTCATTCAACACTTCGATTGAAAGCACCAGCGATCAGATGAACCAATCCCGAGGTCTGAAGGCATGAATTGTCCTGTTGGCAATGCATTATTGGGGTAGAGTGTGCATTACTGGGGTATAGTGAATCACCACGAACCCAAGAGCGTGCCCGGTGAATGAATACCACAAGTCACCACAAGTCAATAATACTGACTCACGAGGTTCACCGCAAGGGGTATTTATTTTCTTGAAATGATCTGCGGATTCTTCTCTTCTTTTCACACAGATTACGAAGATCGCTCACATCACACCTAGAGACCATACCGATTCTATCCTTCCCAATGCTTCTCAAGGCTATCGCTCTTCTTCCTCTTACCGCTCTTGCGGCTCAGGTGAGAACATCACTTCATTCCAGAGATTCATTTGACTGGCCACATACTAAATTTGTAACCGCAGGCTGCCACCATCGGTAGCACCGCCTCTCAAGCCCCGATCACAGGCTACAGTGTCTACGTTCCTGAGTGGGAGGTCCAGGCCTTCCCCGGAGGAGAGATTCAGATCATTGGCGGGACAGTAGAGCAGGTCTTAGACGAGCTTCGCAAAATCGACCCCAACTATGACGAGGACTTCGGCATTGGGAACGTCACCGAGTCTGGGCTGACCGACATTGTGGGTCCCAAGGCCGACTTTGAGGGAGCCGCAACTGTATGTGACGGCTGGGAACTTGCAAACACCGCCCGCATTCGCGAGGGAATCTCCCATCTCGACGGTGTCGATGGGAAGCCTCACAGGGGTGCCGGCCCTGCCAGCTGGTAAGTTTCTAGCCAACCACTCTGGTACGAATTTTTCTTCCCCAAATTGCTGACAAACATATAGCGGACGTGTCTCTTGCAGCTACAACTCGGCAATTTGGTGGTGCAACGATGTAAGTGACCTCGACTTCAATCATTTGCCGAGCGACCCAGCTGACAAGTGGATCAAGGACACCAAGGCCAAGGAACTCAACTCTTTCCGCGAGATCTCTGATGGCGCGCTCTACGTCATCAAGAAGTGCCGTGTTGGCGAGAGCACCAGAGTCGCCGGCCAGGCTTTCCACAAGGACAATTGGAACGTCATCGTTCGCTGGGCCAGATGCTGAGCAAGTCTTGAGACATCGACTTCGGCCTTCATGTGGGCCAAAGTACTGAGGGGGTTTGATAGTTCGACGGTGGCTGTATAGCCCAGTTGTAGTAGATTAACCGGATGCAGTTTGCCGGGCATCTTACAGATTCTACCTGTTCTGCAATTAATATGAATTTCGGAAGAACATGACCTGATCCTGGAATTCCATAACAACAGGCGAAAGTTCCCATTCACGGTCACGGATTCCTCCAAACCTGGCGTTTTATTTAGTTCTGACAAATAGACCCATCTCTATCCAATGGTGCTCTCCAGAGAAACATCGTATGCTGTTGTGACTGGTGCCAGAAGGCAACATCTACATCTGTGAATTATGGACTACTCTTGAATCATGACCATCTCTCCATGTCAGATTCTATCTCGCAGCCTAATCGTAAGACAAACTCGGGGATTCCTAGCCCGAATGCCGGGATCGTAGGAGAAAGACAGGGTGATACAGCAGCTGTCACGGTCTATGGACCGATATGAAGCTTCGGCTAGACCCTCAGCTATGGAATACTTTGGAAGGTTACAGAATATCGTGGAAGGTTATGAGAACCTTGTCGGCCCTTACTCAATGGAAGCTTCTGGAAGAAGACTCACA